>NC_083764.1:64681866-64693768 GCF_963514075.1 Conger conger | reverse complement strand
CCGGGATTTAAACTTTTTTTTTAAAATGGCAGTTCATCCATTTGAACAGTAGGTGGCACTGCAATCTTGCAGAGAGCATCAAATTCACCCGTTTTCAGTCATTACTTGTGACCAGGGCTGCCCAATCACGGAGAGCAGAGAGTATGCAGGGTTTTCATTCCAACCAATCACCGATTTCAGGCATTAACACGTTTAACCGGAGAGGAGAACATTAGTGAAATCAGCGGGCGTCGGGGATTGCTGGAATGAAAAGCGAAAACGTGACAAACACCCGGCCCTCCACGGCCCGGTCAGACGGCAAACGGACCGCCTTCATATCGCGCTTTTATCCAAAGAGCTGAAGAGTTAATGCCTCTCATTCACACAGACCAACAGTGATGGGCTGCCACTCAAGGTAACAATCAGCACACTGACACTACAGCACAGCCCACTGCCAGACTCCTACATCCTGAGCTAATGTGCCCCCCCCCCCCCCCCCTGTGACCCTCCCCCACACTCACCTGTGATGCCCTGGGGGGACCCGCCCGGGGTGGAGGGGGTGGAGGGAAGGTGTTGCTGTTGCTGTGGTCGGCAGGATAGATCTGTGAACGACGGAACGGGACAGCAGCCGGTCAGAACGGGACAGCAGCCGGTCAGGACGGGACAGCAGCCGGTCCAGAACGGGACAGCAGCCGGTCAGAACGGGACAGCAGCCGGTCAGAACGGGACAGCAGCCGGTCAGACGGGACAGCAGCCGGTCAGGACGGACAGCAGCCGGTCAGAACGGGACAGCAGCCGGTCAGAACGGGACAGCAGCCGGTCAGAACGGGACAGCAGCCGGTCAGAACGGGACAGCAGCCGGTCAGGACGGGACAGCAGCCGGTCAGAACGGGACAGCAGCCGGTCAGAACGGGACAGCAGCCGGTCAGAACGGGACAGCAGCCGGTCAGAACCGGACAGCAGCCGGGTCAGAACCGGACAGCAGCCGGTCAGAACCGGACAGCAGCCGGTCAGAACCAGAGACACACTGACCGTGTGACACTCCCCTCCCCGTTCACCCAATGGGAGGAGCCCATTTCCCCCCCCAAACTCACCGACGCCAGGGCCTTCCCGACCTCTGCCCCGGAGCTGCCCGTGGTGCCTCTGCTGGCTGCAGGATAGAATTTAGGAGAATAAAATAAAAAAAATAAAACACAAAACTTTTTTTTAAAAGTGAATCTTTAATTTCAGCTCCTGCATTGAGTGGGAAATGTGATGGGCCAAAAAGAGCAAAACTGCACACACCTGCTAAGCAAAAAAACAACAACACAGAAGCAAAAAAAGAAAAAGAAAAAAAGACTACATTACCCATGATGCCATCTGATCCGTTGATTGGGGGCGTGTGGTTGGAGACGCCAAACCCCCCCGACCCAGAGTGGAAGCCGCCATTGACCTCGCTGTTGTGAAGGGGGTAGTTCTGAGAGGGCATGGGCTGCCTCTTCTGGAGAACAGGAAGAGATGGAAACTGGGTTAGTTCTGCTGAGCATTGTGGGTACTGTAGTTTTTAGACACACAGAAGAGGGCCCTCACCATCCTGTCCTGGTGGTGGCTGATTGGAGGGAAGGGGCCCTGCTGGCTCATGATTGGTGGGTTGCCCAGGTATGGCGATTGGCCCCAGACATCGGAGGAGGAGTCTGTCAAAAAAAAAGAAAAAAAAAAAAGAAGGAGGGTAAATGCCATTGGATGTCACTGGGCATGTTCTGATTGGGCAGTGCCCTAAGGATCTCCATCCTGATTGGCTAACCCTGCATGTAGAAGGGGCTGGGGTAGGCCATGCTGGACTTGGAGGCGGGGTATCCGGCGCTGTCCCGGCTGTAGTCCTCTCCTGAGGTGGAGGCATAGACCTGCAGGACAGAGACACAGCGGAACATGAGGAGCGCCCGGACACGGCCACGCCCCTCTGCTGACATCGCCATTGGAGACGCCTGTCCGTCAGAGCCGAGGAGTGAGGGAGGGTTCCCCCTTGAGCAGTCCCAGCGGGGGGGGGAACTGGCGAGAAGGAACACAGCGATCCCGAAATAACGCGGGGATCGCGGAGCAGCTCAGGGCCGCAGTTCGAGGGAACGTTCTGTGACACACAGGAGGCGTCAGAGTGTTGACGTACACAAATCAGAGGAGGTTTGACCAGAAACCTGAACACACGGAAATAGCATTACTGTGATCCGCGTGCAGAGGGGGGCTTAGAGCACAGCTTATGTGACAGGGCTGTGGCCTGGGGGGGTAATGGAAGCAGCAGTTTGCATCAGAATGATTTAAAGAACTGAGAAGCCCTGAAGCCCTGGTTCAAGGAAGGACGCACTGCTTAGCTCCCTCTCCCCTCTCCCTCTCCCTCTCCCTCTCCCTCTCCCTTCCCTCTCCCTCTCCCTCTCCCTCTCCCTCTCTCTCCCCCTCTCTCTCCCCCTCTCTCTCCCCCCTCTCTCTCCCCTCTCTCTCTCTCCCTCTCTCTCCCTCTCTCTCCCTCTCTCTCCCTCTCTCTCTCTCTCTCTCTCTCTCTCTCTCTCTCTCTCTCTCTCTCTCTCTCTCTCTCTCTGTCTCCCTCCCTCTCTCCTCTCTCTCTCTCCTCTCTCTCTCCCTCTCTCTCTCCCTCTCTTTCTCCCTCTCTTTCTCCCTCTCTTTCTCCCTCTCTTTTCTGGATGACTGGAGAGACGTTGCGAGAACGCAAACACAGCAAAGCCACTTTTTTCTCCCTGTAATTTGATTAAAGAGGGAGAAGTGGGTAGAGGAAAGGGAGGAGAGATGCACTTCTAATTACAGAGCCATCTGCCCACTCCTGGATGCTGTCCAACTCCGCAGGGAGGAGAGGAGAGGAGAGGAGGGGAGGGGGCTGAGGGAGAGGGAGAGGGGGATGGAGGGAGGGAAGTGAATACAGCGGGATTCAGGGGAGTGAACTAGTAGAGACTGCACTAACGTGAAAATTGCACTCGTGGGATAACTAGGCTGAACTGAGGACAAAGGGTGGGTGTGTGTGTGTGTGTGTGTGTGTGTGTGTGTGTGTGTGTGTCTCACTCTCAGAAATAATCTGGAAATGAGTCAAGTGTGAAGGCCAGGAGGAATCAGTTTAAAAAAAAAAAAAGGGAAAAACATTTGTGACATCACCATTTTGGCATGTTCTGGAACACACACAGGCTAGGCTGCAGGATTCCAGAACACTTCCCCGGAACAAGCATTCCTCATTCACAGTGTTCAGAACCCGGGGCGCCTTGGCAACTGCTGTGATGTCACAATGCGCAGGGGGAAATTACCCCCCTGGCTATCGTGTGGCAAACCCTGAGAGAGGTGGGGCTTTGGTGGGGGCACGTAATTAGGGGATTATATGGGGGGGGGGGGGATTTGCAGGGTCAGGTCAGGACCAGATTTGCGGAAGGATGGAAGAGGGGAGCTCTTAATCTGGGCTCAGACACAGGGCCCAGGAAGTCCAGGGCTGTTCTGCAGGGTCACCCAGAGAACCATGGGTCACTGTGAAGTCGCTCTCTGATCAGAACTGCCATAACATGCATCCGAAAGTATAATAAAACTGCCACAGAAGATCAATAGGGATCCATGCAACTGGACAAATCCGCATGCACTAATGTGCATGTGTGTGTGTGTGTGTGTGTGTGTGTGTGTGTGCGCGTGTGTGTGTACACTCACCGAGGAGGGCAGGCCAGGGGGAACTTTCCGGATCTTTTTGGGCTGGGAGTCTGTGTGCCAGAGGGAGGGGAGAATTTCATCAGCTCAGCGCAGGGAACCGCACTCCAGACCTCACTCAACACGTCACTCCCGTTCAGCACGCTCAACACCACCACAGCTACAACAGCAGCGACTGTCACAGCTACAGACTTACCCATGGGGCCCTCCGGGGGGCGCCGCCTGGCATTGCTGGGATACGAGGAGTAGGGGGAGCGGGCATCCGGGCTGGGCATGGCCATATCCGGCAGGAACCCGGGCTGCAGGAACCAGGAGAGTAATTAGCCTTAGTATTAGTATTAGCACTAGCATTACCATTCGTATTAGCATTACCATTAGCGCTAGCATTACCGTTAGTATTAGCATTAGCCGTAGCATTTCTGTTAGCATTAGCGCTAGCATTACCGTTAGCGACATGCATCCTGGGAGTTTCAAACCCGGGACCCTCTCCATCTGCTCAGCACAGAGGGGGCGTGAGTCCCAATACCCCAAAAAAAGCATCCACTACCACAACCTCCACTACCACAACCTCCACTACCACAACCTCCACTACCACAAACCCCACTACCACAAACCCCACTACCACAAACCCCACTAACACAAACCCACTAACACAACCTCCACTACCACAACCTCCACTACCACAACCTCCACTACCACAACCTCCACTAACACAAACCCCACTAACACAACCTCACTACCACAACCTCCACTACCACAAACTCCACTACCACAAACTCCACTACCACAAACTCCACTACCACAACCCCACTACCACAAACCCCACTACCACCCCTTCTCTCCTATCCGGAAGTACGGGAGGAGGAGGAGGAGGAGGAGGAGGAGGTGCTGGTTTAGCATCCGCTGTTAGCCTAGCAGCTACAGCTCGGTCAGACAGGCCAAAGGTGGAACAGGAGATGGCGCTCTTACCTGAGCCCCAAAGGAGGAGGGGTAGGAACCACGCTCATTTTTACCTGAAAGAAGAGGAGAGGAAACAAGAGGGTGTGAGACCGGGACAGGCAGCGCCCCCAGACACTACCCAGAAGCCTCGACTGCAGCACGGACATTTACAACCACTCTTTACAAATAAAAATAATAAAATAATGAGTTCTGAAGTCAAGGGCCGTGGTGTGAAGACTCCCGCAGAGACACAAAACCTTGAGCAGGGTTAAACCTGCAGACACTGCGGCCCCTCCAGGACTGGAGTTAAACCTGCAGACACTGCGGCCCCCTCCAGGACTGGAGTTAAACCTACAGACACTGCGGCCCCTCCAGGACTGGAGTTAAACCTGCAGACACTGCGGCCCCCTCCAGGACTGGAGTTAAACCTGCAGACACTGCGGCCCCCTCCAGGACTGGAGTTAAACCTACAGACACTGCGGCCCCTCCAGGACTGGAGTTAAACCTACAGACACTGCGGCCCCTCCAGGACTGGAGTTAAACCTGCAGACACTGCGGCCCCTCCAGGACTGGAGTTAAACCTGCAGACACTGCGGCCCCTCCAGGACTGGAGTTAAACCTACAGACACTGCGGCCCCCTCCAGGACTGGAGTTAAACCTGCAGACACTGCGGCCCTCCAGGACTGGAGTTAAACCTGCAGACACTGCGGCCCTCCAGGACTGGAGTTAAACCTGCAGACACTGCGGCCCTCCAGGACTGGAGTTAAACCTGCAGACACTGCGGCCCTCCAGGACTGGAGTTAAACCTGCAGACACTGCGCCCCCTCCAGGACTGGAGTTAAACCTGCAGACACTGCGGCCCTCCAGGACTGGAGTTAGAAATGCCTGGTCCAGAGGCAATGGGCCCTTCAAAGGCTGCAGTGCAGAATGCAGAAGCACCACCAGGGAAGGGACCTTTGACCCCAGCGCCCACACTCAGGACAGACATGAAGGGGAAGGCTAGGGGAGCTCATAAAATGGAGGGTGGAGGGGTTGAGAAGGATCGTGGGGGGGGGCTGGGGTCGTGACCGCCTTCGTCCAGGGAGAGGCAATTAGGAACCCAACACAGCCCTGTTCACCTGGGCAGGGCAGGGGAGGCTAGCAGCACACTTACCCATGCCCTGGGTGAGGAAGGGAGAGGCCGTCAGACCGTCATGGTCACTGTAATGAGACTCCTCCCCATACTGCTGCAGAGAGGGAGGAGAGAGAGAGAGAGAGAGAGAGAGAGAGAGAGAGGGGAGGGAGGAGAGAGAGAGAGAGGGAGGGAGGGAGAGAGAGAAAGAGCAAGGGAGAGAGAGAGGGAGAGGGACAAAGAAATGGAAAAAAAGGGTGAGGGAGGAATGAAGAGGGCGAGATGTAGAAAGGGAGAGAAGGAGACAAATCTGCTTTATTCACCTGTATCCAGACTTCAACACACACGCCATCACAGTGAAGCAGTGCAGCAGAAATCAACATGAAGGGCCCAGGACTGATGCTGTAGCACACAGAGGTGCCCAATCAGGTGCCACGGAGGGCCAAGCGGTTTTCATTCCAACCAATCACAACACCACCCGCTGATTTCACCAATTAGTTCCCTCCTCACTGGCTGAAGATGTGTTGGTGAAATCAGCAGCTGTGGCGATTGGTCGGAAAGAAAGTGTGTTTACTCAGACTCCTCCATGGCAGGAGGGGGCATGGCTGCCATAGTGTGTAGGGCACAGTGTGTAGGGCACAGTGTGTAGGGCGTAGAGCGCAGGGCGTAGTGAGTAGTCTTACCCGGCCCTGGTTGAAGGACGGGCTGTTCTGTTCTCCAGGACCCCAGGAGCCACTTCGCTCGTCCAAACCTGAGAGAGCGAGAGAGAGAGACAGGGGGGTCAGAGAGCTGTGGGGGGGGGGGGGGGTGTGCGTGTGCGTGTGTGTGTGCGGGTGTGCGTGTGCGTGTGCGCGTGCGGGTGTGTGCGTGTGTGTGCGTGCGCGTGTGCGTGCGTCAGATACAGACTTAAGCCAGTGATTAGTGACCTGGCTGTACAACCCCCCCCCCCCTTTCCTCCTCGTTATCCCCCATTTCCCACCAATCAGGATGCAGTGCAGACCCAGCCAGCACCTCCCACACAAGCCCCCCCCCCCCCCCCCCCCCGAACTCTCCAAGGCCTGTCCCTCCTGCAGATTTATCAAAGCCAAAGCAGGCTTATGACAGCCACACACCAGGGCGACCCCTGAACTCCACGCCCCGCCGATCAGCAGGGGTCAGAGGTCAGGGGAGGGGCGTCCCACTCCCAATCATTATCAGGTCCCTTATTACGACCCCCCTCAGTGACCCAACCCAGGGAAAGCAGCCATTTTGTGTAATCTGGTGGCTGATGGCCTATCTGATGGAATAATGCATAATGATGCAGCTACGCAACGGCAAATCAATTCTGCCCCTTCAGTCAGGCCCCATCGTGAAGACTGACCGCCCGCCCAAACTCCCACACGGACCACAGACTGCACCCAGGCCCCGTTAGATGAGCTCTCCATTGCCCTTTCAATCAGCAGTCAATTAAGGCCTTGAGAACAAGGCGTGTGGATTCTTTAGCCAATGAAAGACTCAGAAATGTATCTCTCGTGCAGAAACACACACTGCGGCCCTCCAGGAATGGAGTGACACCCCTGTTCGAAACCAGAGTTGCTCCAATGGACCAGTTAACATTAACATTCAAAAGTATTATTTGTTATTGTACACATCGTTTTGCTAAACAAGTGAGCGAAACCAAGAGGAACAATTGAGCTTGAACTCTGGTCGACTGCATGAGACAATCACACCACCATAACACCGAATCTGCGGGGAGCCAGAGCCGCCTTTCCAGAACACAAGGCAACACGCTATGAAAATGTCTCTTCCTCCGCTGAGCAAACGTGAGATTTCAATGCGAGATTGAGACTGCACTTCTGCCACCAGGCTGCTTCTGAGGGCAAAAATAAAGCGAGCCAAACATTAATCTGCACGATGAGATCCGGCTCGACGCATTCAAAGAAGCGGGTTTGAAAAACATCTTCACCACATTCCATAGCCCCGATCATAGCATGGGACACCGTCAGGCTCCATGAGGTGAACGAGAAGCCATTTTGGCTCAAGCAGGAGACGTGTCCGTCATGAGAACGAATGGAGAGAACGGGCTCTGGAGCCGCAGTGACAGAGGCCGAGCCCAGGGGGGCGCTGTGGTTCAGAGACCGGGGGGGGGGGGGGGGGGGGGGGGGGCGGGGCTGTGAAGAACGACCAGGCGGGCCGCATGGCTGCCATAACGCCGCATCGCCACGGTAACCGCGGACCGCACGGTCTCCGAGGGAACGCGGTTCACCCTGTGAGGTCCTCACTGTAGCACACTGGTCCTTATAACTGCCACACACACACACACACACACACACACACACACACACACACACACACACTCACACACTCACACACTCACACACTCACACACTCACACACTCACACACTCACACACTCACACACTCACACACACACACACACACACACACACACACACACACACACACACACACACATATACACACCCCTCCACACACCCACATACACAACCAAACATGCACCCCTATATGCACATCACGTACACACACCACATACACAATGAACACACACACACACACACTTCAGTGCATGGTGTTGGCTGATCTCCAGAAAGCATGAGTCATGTAATGCACACAGATGGACATGAAGGCACATGCGGCTAACACACATGTACACACACACGCTACCGCGCACACACAACGGCCTCTCTGTGAAATGAAAGGCTTGTTTAAAGTGAGAGTTCATTCTAAAGCTCGCTGAAGCTGAAATTCGGAGTAACCCTCTGAACCCCGCCCCCAGCGCCAGCCTCCTGCCTCGGCTCTGCCAAGCCAGGCTCACTGGAGAGAAGAGCCTTAATTGCACACTGATTTGCATAATTGTGCATATTAATGCAGCCGCCTTATGAATATTCATATTCTCTTTTGATTTTGTTGTCTAATTAAAAAAGGAAGAGGAGGAGGGTGGGGGGGGGGGGTAGGAGAGCAAGACTACTGATGAGAGCGAGAGAGAGACAGAGAGGGAGATGGGCAGAGGAGAGAAAAGTAAGGCTTGTTCCTACATCAGTGATCCCCCTGCGATCTATGGGTATGATGTCACAAACACCCCGTATCCCTGGGTTACGAGAGTCACTCGGTTTCAAAGCCGAGAAGAAAAAAAAAAAAAAAATTTTTTTTAAAAGGTTCCATTTCTGCTGCCGCAATCCCACAACCCCCTGCTCCAGCTGGAAGCCCAGAGTTACTCAGTGCCAGTCAGCTGAGCAGGGTGAAGGGTGGTGATGATGTGCGTAAGGAGGAGCGGAAGGTGGGGGTGTGGGGGGAGGGGAGGGGGTATCAGCAGGCAGGGCTGTTGAATCAGCGAGGGCCTGGACTCGATCGGACCGACGCCCATCTGCTACGCCGTGGGGAAGAGCCGTTAGCCGCTAGCCGTTAGCCGCAGCCTGGACCACGCGCCATGCAGACCACACTACACAACCTGCCTCAACGCAGGGCCACTACAATCTAACCTCAACACAACTAGTGCTACCACCTTAACAAACTGCCCCAACACAACTAGTGCTACCACCTTAACGCAAACTGTCCCAACACAACTACTGCTACCATCTTAACGCAAACTGTCCCAACACAACTACTGCTACCATCTTAACGCAAACTGCCACAACACAACTAGTGCCACCACCTTAACACAAACTGCCCCAACACAACTAGTGCCACCACCTTAACACAAACTGCCCCAACACAACTAGTGCTACCACCTTGACACAAACTGCCCCACCACAACTAGTGCTACCCTCTGAACACAAAATGCCTGAATACCAGTCGTACCGCCTCAACACTTTGAAGGATAGGTTTTTATGGAATGCTTTGGTTGACATTCCAAGTCAGTGTTCTAGAACTCCACCGTTTTCTCTGTCACCAGCAGTGATTGTGACATCAGCACTAGAATGCTCAGTTAAGAACACTCCATAACGACATAATCGTGACCTCACACCTTAAAGGGCCGGAGCAGAAGCGGTGAGCATCAGTGGCAGCTGCCACAGTAAACTGGAGCTCCGCCGTTTTGCACAACAAGGCCAAAAATCAGCAGTCCAGCCACCAAGACTCAGAACACAAAAAGCGGCTTCTGCGTAACGAACCCCCGCAGCGCCGCACGATCACGGCCAAGCGTAATCACGCAGAACCGCAAACGAGCTGAGCGCCAAACCAGGCACCGGGCGCAGCCACCGAAACGGCCCTGCGGCACACAGCCGGAACCCCAGCGGCTGACGAGCAGGAACCGTGGGGAGGAACAGGAACAAGGGGACATGAAAGAGACCAGCAGTCGCACTGCTGGAACGATTGAAGGGGTGTGCGTCTGTGTGTGCGCATGAGTGAAGGGTACTCCTCCGCAATCAGGCCGGATCCGTCCAGGAACCGGTCCGAGGGGTGAACTCCATACCGTCCGCTGAGAGCGGCTAGATTTAACACCCTGCGCACCGTCCCGCCAGCAGCCTGCCCTAGGGGCACCCTTTCCGATTACCGTGGCA
Source organism: Conger conger (assembly GCF_963514075.1). Taxonomy (NCBI): domain Eukaryota; kingdom Metazoa; phylum Chordata; class Actinopteri; order Anguilliformes; family Congridae; genus Conger; species Conger conger. The sequence continues at coordinate 64,683,575 of NC_083764.1, read as the reverse complement.
ACAAAACATTAGCGGCCTGTGACATCACAGCCCGCGTCACCCCTCCTTCCCGCCCGTTTCCATGACGTTACGGCACTGACATGCAGATGGGGGGTGACAGGTACACAAAACATTATTTTTTTATTTTATTTTTTTATTTATATCTAAAGAAATACAAAAAACATTTTCAGCATTCCAAGTCAGTGTTCTAGAACTCCACCAGCAGCGATTGCGACATCAGCGTTAGAATGTTCAGTTCTGAACATCTGTTCACTTGTGACGTCATACACTAAAGGGTTAAAGACATACATATGCATATGTTCATGTAATGAAAACTGCCATAAGCCCAATACCGAGCAGACTGAGGTTATAAAATAACCGTTTCCGTGTCATCGGTTCAAAGGTCTGGTTGAGAATTTCCGATGACACAACCGATAAATACCTAAGGCCGGCCTAGATATTCAGCCAATCAAAACAAAACTACAAAAAAACACAGTTTTACACAGGTATTAAAGCAAGGCGAGTTCTTTTTTTTTCATTTTTTTTTATAAAGCTGCAACCAGACCTGGGCGAAACAGCCACACAAAATGGCGGATGATTGGTTTAGGTGGGCCTAACTCGCTGGCCAGGTGGGTCAGGGTTATGATTTCAGGCTGCAAGAGAAAGGCCTCTGGACCTGCGTCTCTCTACAGCAACGCTCCTCAATGAAAGGTCTTCTGCCTCTTCTATCCACAGGAAGAGAGGCTCAATAACCATCTGGAGTGATTTAGTACTCATACTTCAGTGATTTATTGATTCAGCATATCGATAAGAAATTGAAAAAGCGATCCGATACCAACGCGTTTCAGCCACAACCAGCTTCTCCAGGGTGTGACAAGCTGTCCGCATGAGGTCCTGTCTGAAGGACTGACAATAAGATGTCAACTGTGTCACACGTTTCTAAACAGGGTCGCAGATTGCAGAGAACACCAATTTAAAAATCTGCTAATGGGCTGAAAAATCATGAAACAAAATTCAGCAAACATGACCAAAACGCAACAAACCTAACATTAACAGCGAACGTTTAAACATGTTCAGTCAGGTTTGAGAGATTTGGGGTTTTTGTCTTTTTTTTCCACAGAACTCGCCCAAGAATAGAAAGCACATGCAGCGGAAGGGAGAAGTTTGCGTTTCGACCCAGAGCAAAAATATCACCGAATCTCACTTTCAGATTATCAGTAAACGAAACCGTACAACCGTGTGACCGAGGTCCAGGGGGCCTGACACACACAGACACACACAGACACACACAGACGCACACAGACACACAGCACAGCCCACTGGCACGCACACACGCGCACACCACGCACACCACGCACACCACGCACACACGCACACACGCACACACGCACACACGCACACACGCACACACGCACACACGCACACACGCACACACGCACACACGCACACGCACAGCACACTGGCTTTCACACACACCACAGCCCACAGACCTTTCCCCCCCACACAGACCACGGACTTTCCCACACCCACACACACACACACACACACCACAGCCCACAGGCTCTGACACACACACACACGCACAGACAGCAAAGCACACAGGCTTTCACACACACAGACACCACAGCCCACGGACTTTCCCACAGACAGACACAGACAGACACAGACAGACACAGACAGACACAGACAGACAGACACAGACAGACACAGACAGACAGACAGACACAGAC
>NC_083764.1:64639366-64676866 GCF_963514075.1 Conger conger | reverse complement strand
GAGGGGAGGAGTCTAAACAGCTGGCCAGTTAGAGTGGAGTTCACATGCGATAGTCCTGCTGACTGCACTAAGACCGAGTGGTTTAAAATGGTTTCAACAGCTGTGTAAAGCCGGTGTGTGTGTTCCTGGTTGGACTGGGGTCGAGAAACGCTGGAAAACAAAAGGAGATTTGGTCCATGACGACCTGATGGCTAATTGCCAAAGCTCAGGTGCCCCAGTGCGGAAAGACCAGTTTTCACCGTGCGAGGGAGAAGGCTTTCTAAAGGACCTTGCGCAGAAGGTGTTGGCGGAAGAAGGAACAGCATTAATATTTCACAGGCGAGGTGTGGGGAGTGCCAACATCATCACCAGGCCTTTCACTGTACAGGGCCGCCATGTTGGCTCTATGTGGGGGCCGGTCACACTCCCGCTCAGAGCCGCCATGTTGGCTCTATGCGGGGGCCGGTCACACTCCCTCTCAGAGCCGCCATGTTGGCTCTATGCGGGGGCCGGTCACACTCCCGCTCAGAGCCGCCATGTTGGCTCTAGGCGCTAATGCAGCGCTCGCTCGGAGAGGGAGGTAGGCATTACATTACTGGCATTTGGCAGACGCTCCTATCCAGAGCGACAAACAGTTGATTAGACTAAGCAGGAGACCATCCTCCCCTGGAGCAATGCAGGGTTAACGGCTGTTATTGTGGCTACACCGGGATTAGAACCACCGACCCTTGCGTGTCCCAGTCCTTTACCTTAACCACTACACTACAGGCCGCCCACAGTGGGGGCCGGTCACACCTGCTCAGAGCCGCCATTTTGGCTCTAGGCACTAACGCAGCGAGTGACACACTGTCCGAGGCAGACAGTGGGGCCGGTCACACCTGCTCAGAGCCGCCATTTTGGCTCTAGGCACTAACGCAGCGAGTGACACACTGTCCGAGGCAGACAGTGGGGCCGGTCACACCTGCTCAGAGCCGCCATTTTGGCTCTAGGCACTAACGCAGCGAGTGACACTCTGTCCGAGGCAGACAGTGGGGCCGGTCACACCTGCTCAGAGCCGCCATTTTGGCTCTAGGCACTAACGCAGCGAGTGACACTCTGTCCGAGGCAGACAGTGGGGCCGGTCACACCTGCTCAGAGCCGCCATTTTGGCTCTAGGCACTAACGCAGCGAGTGACACTCTGTCCGAGGCAGACAGTGGGGCCGGTCACACCTGCTCAGAGCCGCCATTTTGGCTCTAGGCACTAACGCAGCGAGTGACACTCTGTCCGAGGCAGACAGTGGGGCCGGTCACACCTGCTCAGAGCCGCCATTTTGGCTCTAGGCACTAACGCAGCGAGTGACACTCTGTCCGAGGCAGACAGTGGGGCCGGTCACACCTGCTCAGAGCCGCCATGTTGGCTCTAGGCACTCACACAGTGAGTGACACTCTGTCCGAGGCAGACAGTGGGGGCCGGTCATCTACAGTGTCCCTCATGTGGTTACGTCATTTGGGCGTAATTTGGGGTAATTTCATTGGTCTATGCATTGTTGACGTCGTATCACGTTCTGCCGTTTAAGTATCACTTAAAGGTACAATAGGTATTTCGGACTTCTAACGGCCAAGAGAGGAACTGCAGCTACAAACACCCTCAATCCACAACACTGTTCATACCTCCCACCTCTCTGTGAACGCGCTGACATTGAAACGCCATTGGCCGAGGCAATTAGAAACAATGAGCTTGAATTATTGTACAGCTGTGCAATGTTTTGGCACAGAGTGTCGGTCCGTCAACTGCGCATTTTGAAAGCCGAATTCAAGGAGGATAAACACAGAGTCAATATGCCAGTGAGCCTCTCTCAACGATAGGAAGGGATTTACAATGGTCTCGTAACAATGTTTAAACAAAGATTTTACCTATCGTACCTTTAAATACCCCCCGTGTAGGGACAGTAAATAATGCATTAATGAACCGAATGGCCCTTCAGGAGTCTGAGTTCTACACTACGGGCACTGACAGTGACTCAGGCATCGCCCGGGGGGCCTGCTGACAGAGACTGAAATACCCGAGAGCGCGGCAGGTTACTCAATCTCAATAACGGGCCGGGTACAGTCATGCCGGGTCCTTTATTTTTGGCCGTGTAAGATAATCGCGGGCGATGCACAGCTCACGGAAGCGGTAACTCAACCTCGGCCAATCGCAGGCCAGCGCCAGGTCAGGTGACCTGCGGGCTTTGTGGGAACAGAATGCCGGGTTTTCACTGGACGGGCTCGGGGGGGGGGGGGGGTGGGGGGTGGGGGACCTGACGGTGAGGTGAGGAGGTTTTATTCTCTCTTTAATCGGGCTGTCGCGGGAGGAACGCGATACGAGCGGAACGCCAGCACGTGAGCGGAGTGCGCCCACAGGACGGGACAGAGGCACACGGCCACTGGAGCCAGACGCGCCTGACTCACGCCCGGAAACCAGGCCAGGCCCCGCGCTCCCCCCCCCAGCTCTGACTCCCTGTGCCCGTGCAAACACAGGCACGAGCCATCACTTATTCTGATGGAGCTCTCCCAAAGAAGCTCGGGTACAGTGCGTCCAAAATATTAAGGGACATTTCAAACGGGGAAAAGTTCAACGGTATTTATGGAGGACATTCATGGAAAACAGTGAGCGTTTAGTTGAAGATCTTGTTGGTGTGAGACCGCACAGAAAAACAAAAAGTGATCATAAAAAATGAAAAAAAAACATACCCACCCAACACTACGGCACAGTAAGGTTTTACCAGACCATAAAGTGGGCGGAGCTACCATATGACACCTTTTGATTCGCTCAGCGCAAGTCAGTGATTGACATCTCACTGTAGCTCCACCTACTTCAGACCCCATGACAGGGAGACCCCAGACCTCCGTCCGGCTACTCAAGGCCATAAAAAAGCACCCCCCCAGCCAGGTGACCCCTGACCCCCGACCCCTGACCCCGTCCTCCATCTTACCGCGCTGAAATCCAGCAGGTCGCTCAGTTCCTTGTCTGTCCCCACCGGAGCCATCCGTTCCTGTTGCGGGTTCATCCCACTGGGTGTTGGCCAATCAGTACCCTGCAGGGCAGATTCAGGGGTGGGGGTGGGGGGGGAGAAACAACATTTTTTAAGAAAAGAGCACAGTGACTATTCCCACAGCCAGACTATTCCCATTCTCACAGCCAGACTATTCTCACAGCCAGACTATTCCCATTCACACAGCCAGACTATTCCCATTCTCACAGCCAGACTATTCCCATTCTCACAGCCAGACTATTCTCACAGCCAGACTATTCCCATTCTCACAGCCAGACTATTCCCATTCTCACAGCCAGACTATTCCCACAGCCGGTAAAACAAGCAGGAACAGGGGCCTTCCTTTCAGGGCTTCAATATCCATAAAACTCAGCGCATCCTTGAAGAGCTTTTAACCGTTTTAACCGGAGAAAATAATAAAGTGCGAGCTGCAGTACATTTAACGGTCAACGCTCAACGCTCAACGCTCAACGCTCAACGCTCAACGCTCAACGCTCAACGCTCAACGCTCAACGCTCAACGCTCAACGCTCAACGCTCAACGCTCAACGCTCAACGCTCAACGCTCAACACTCAACACTCAACACTCAACACTCAACACTCAACACGACGACCGCTTGCGTAACATTCACTATCCTAAGGCAAGGGCCAAGCACACTGCTGAACAGCAGACTCGCAGGGCACCAGAACTGCAGAACTGAGCGCTCCAGACCAACACTCCGCAGACAGGCTGAGGGGGACGGCCAGGCAGCTCCTGAACCACATTAATACCACAAGGCTCGGCCCGTTTGAGAATCTATTCATGCGGGCCACGATACGTACTAAACCAGCGATTTCCGCACGCACACATGCATCACCTGCTTCCCAGTTGTAAAGCTGCCACTAAGTCTAAAGTGTTTGGTTTAAAAAGTTATATACCCGTTTCCTTCACAAACATCCCTCACACTAATTGGGATAGAGAGGGAGAGAGAAAAAAACCACAAACACTTAAAATAGTGTCATTTGCATAAAGCAAAGCATCTCATTACACCTTCGTTTGAGATTTCCACAAGTGACTGGTTGCCATGGCTGCAGCGGAGGCCCACGGCCAATCAGGAGGCAGGAGCAGCCAAACTGAGGAACAGAGTTGCAGAGACGCTGGTGCACATGGCGCTGTGCACGTCAAACAACAACAACACGCCAAACAACAACACGCCGAACAACAACACGGCACCAGCAACACGCCAAACAACAACACGCCGAACAACAACACGGCACCAGCAACACGCCAAACAACAACACGCCAAACAACAACACACCAGGCAACAGCAACACGGCACCAGCAACACACCAGGCAACAGCAACACGGCACCAGCAACACACCAGGCAACAGCAACACGGCACCAGCAACACACCAGGCAACAGCAACACGGCACCAGCAACACACCAGGCAACAGCAACACGGCACCAGCAACACGCCAGGCAACAGCAACACGGCACCAGCAACACACCAGGCAACAGCAACACGGCACCAGCAACACACCAGGCAACAGCAACACGGCACCAGCAACACGCCAGGCAACAGCAACACGGCACCAGCAACACACCAGGCAACAGCAACACGGCACCAGCAACACACCAGGCAACCGCAACACGGCACCAGCAACACGCCAGGCAACAGCAACACGGCACCAGCAACACACCAGGCAACCGCAACACGGCACCAGCAACACGCCAGGCAACAGCAACACGGCACCAGCAACACACCACGTTTACTGAAACTCTGTGTAAATGTTCTTCATATGTTCAACAGAAAACATGCAAAACATCAGCCCCATTGGACTCAGTTCCAGAGATATTGGCCCCAAACCTCATGGGGAGCACTGACTGCAGCACTGAGGACATTTTAAAAACTTTCATTTTAAAAGGTAACTGGCCCTTTAAAAAAAAAAAAAAAAATTGAAATTAAAGGTTTTTTTTTGGTGAAGTAGGTGGGCATTTCCCACAGGTGAAGGCAGCAGCTTGAGCCCCCCCCCCCCCCCCGCCGCCCCACAGTCTGAGGGACTTATTCAGTCTAACCACAGTGCGCTGCGCTCCATCGAAAAGCCACATCAGGCAGCTTTCATCTTCAACTTCATCTCTCAACGAGCAGCGCGTGGGAAACCAGAACGAAATAACCCTTGCAACAGGGAGATATTGAGTCTGTATGAATACGTAGAGTTAAGGATAAAATGTCACAAGACTCACCGAGATTAAGGTTAAAAAATACACCCACAGCCCTAATTCGGCAAATCATTATACCAACTGTGTGATCAAGATCTGTGGCAGGAATAAGGCAAAAATTAAGATTATCGAAAGAGAGACAAACTTTCAAAGCTGGAAACACACATTATTCCCTATTCCATGTCTATTTTCTCATCAGTATTCCTGCTCAGTCAATAAATTACCTGTCAAAATGTCGGGTAAACCATAAAAATTAAAATACAAAAAGTCCATGTGGAACATTTTTTTCATTTGCATAAGAAAGGGGGAAAAACTCCACTAAAATCTCACTGGGTGCTGCTCCAGCAGATCAACACACTCTCTAAAACCAGCAAAAAAAAAGACATCTGCAGACACTGCGGCCCTCCAGGACTGGAGTTAAACCTGCAGACACTACGGCCCTCCAGGACTGGAGTTAAACCTGCAGACACTGCGGCCCTCCAGGACTGGAGTTAATCCTGCAGACACACCGGCCCTCCAGGACTGGAGTTAAACCTGCAGACACTGCGGCCCCTCCAGGACTGGAGTTAAACCTGCAGACAGACACTGCGGCCCCTCCAGGACTGGAGTTAAACCTGCAGACACTGCGGCCCTCCAGGACTGGAGTTAAACCTGCAGACGCTGCGGCCCTCCAGGACTGGAGTTAAACCTGCAGACGCTGCGGCCCTCCAGGACTGGAGTTAAACCTGCAGACACTGCATGTGCAGGTGCATGTTCAGCATTTAAAGCACTCGATATAACTACAGTGCGCACACACACACACACCTTCCTTTTGTGGCCTGAATTGCCTACAATTGTCAGCAAAACTACAAAACCCAGGAGACACTTCGGCAGCTCTCCCACTCTCCAGTATGGAATAAGGTTCTCACTGAATAAATAAGACAAACAGTCCTGGCTGAGGTCAGCGCCAGCCCAGCCCGCCCCCCCCCCCTCCCCCCCCAAGCCGCACTCCTAGAGGAAGCACACCTGGGTAAGTGTGTGGGGGAGGGGGGGGGAACAACAACATTTTTTCACATCTTAAAAACATCCAGGTGGAGTCAGAGAGGGCCGTTAAACTAAGGACTTACTGTTGCTGCACGCAATAACCTCACATCTCAGAGGGGGGCAACACCCAAACACTCATCTGCCATCATGTCAGAGCTGCTGAACTGAACAATAATAATAATAATAATAATAATAATAATAATAATACTACATTTCATTCCTATAGCGCCTCAAACCTAAAGAAGACCGCACAGATCACAGGATAACAGCCACGTTCTCAGCCCTGAGGCTCGCAGAAGACCTCAGATCTCCTCTCTTCAGAAGCCAGCCGCCATAACCGCCACGGAGCAGGTGTGAGCGTGGTCAGCCGATCGGCAGCCTCACACGGCAGCGGGCGACGCGACGGTGCGGTCCTCATGTTCGACGGTGCGGTCCTCATGGTCGACGGTGCGGTCCTCATGGTCACGCCCGCAGCCAAGGCGGTCTCATTACGGGCACCAGGCGGGCGAGATGCGCGTTCACACCGCCGTTTCCGTTCTGGTTCCCCAGCGGTGCAATGACCGGCCTACCACTGTCAGGACAGCAGAATCTCCCCCCCCCTTATTTTGATGCAGACGAAGAACACACACCTTTTCAGGCCCTATCTTAGTCCTCCCTCCTGAGACCTGGGACCCACCTCACACAGAACATGGGAACCACCTGATACAGTGCAGACCCACAGTTTAAGCAGCACTGTGTTTGATAAAATGTGGAATTATTATTATTATCAAAAAAATTTTAAAGCAGGGAAAATTTGGACCCTTTATCCACTGTCCACCCATAGCAGTCACAGGAGGGGAACAGAAACATTTAAAAATCAAAGAAACCTTCATGCCATCTCACAGGACTGCAAAGACCCAAATGAAAGAAACCACACATATGGGTCACGGCCAGAAGCGATGAAGCAGGAACAGGAAGTGACATCATCACCGCCGTTCTGTCGGGTATTTCTGGGCTAAAGGTTCGCATCCTCCCGCCAGAATGCCTCCGAACGGTCCAAAGGGCCGCAATTTCCCCCGGGGCCCGACAACACAAGCCTCTGTGATGAAGCTCATCCCACACACACTCTCACACACTCTCACACACTCTCACACACTCTCACACACTCTCACACACTCTCACACACTCTCACACACTCTCACACACTCTCACACACACTCTCACACACACTCTCACACACACTCTCACACACACTCTCACACACACTCTCACACACACTCTCACACACACTCTCACACACACTCTCACACACACTCTCACACACACTCTCACACACACTCTCACACACACTCTCACACACACTCTCACACACACTCTCACACACACTCTCACACACACTCTCACACACACTCTCACACACACTCTCACACACACTCTCACACACACTCTCACACACACTCTCACACACACTCTCACACACACTCTCACACACACTCTCACACACACTCTCACACTCACTCTCACACTCACTCTCACACTCACTCTCACACTCACTCTCACACTCACTCTCACACTCACTCTCACACTCACTCTCACTCTCACACTCACTCTCACACTCACTCTCACACTCACTCTCACACTCACACTCACACTCACACTCACACTCACACTCACACTCACACTCACACTCACACTCACTCTCACACTCACTCTCACACTCACTCTCACACTCACACACACACACACACTCACACACACACACACTCACACACACACTCTCACACACTCTCACACACACTCACACACACTCACACACACTCACACACTCACACACTCACACACTCACACACTCACACACTCACACACTCACACACTCACACACACAGCATCATTCATTTTAATTAACTACAATCTCTCTGAATATGGCATAACGATTGCTCTTAAAAGGTACAATAGGTAAATTCGGACTTCAAACAGTCAAGAGAGGAATAGCAGCAACAAACACCCTCAAACCACAACACTGTTTATCCCTCCCTTTCTCTGTGAACGCGCTGACATTGAAACGCCATTGGCCGAGGCAAATTGAACCAATTTAACCAATAAGGTTGAATTATTGTACAGCTGTACAATGTTTCGGAGCCGGCCTGTCAACTGCATATTTGTAAACCCGAATTTAAGGACTATAAAAACAGGCAGAGGGTGAGTCAACATGTCAGTGAGCCTTTTTCAATGATAGGAAGGGACAGAATGGTCTTGTAACAATGTTTTAACACAAATATTACCAATTGTACCTTTAACAGCGCACACACACACACACACACACACACACACACACACACACACACACACACACACACACACGCATAGACATACATGTAGAGCCTTTTGAGTGTTTACTGTTGTTGGTAGTTTCACGTGTTCGGATACCCGTTTTACTAGTCAAAGCACCACTGTGAAATGTTATGCTTTCGACGTTCTACCAATAACCCGCGGCCAAGTAAAAAGGCCGCAGAACATCCGCTGCAATGTGAAAGCCAAGCGCGAGCTGGATGTACTCATCTTGGAGCTGCCCCGAGTTCGAACCTGATGACGTCACTACGCTACCCTAAACTCAAGTCAAGGAATAACCCAGCGAGGATATTCAGATTTGAGGGAATCCGACAGTCCAATCAACTCCGACAGAAGAAACGCAGGGATATTAGGGATTAGGATTACAAGGGAGGGGGGGGGGGCGGGGATTATAACGGAATATCCATGACAACAGCCGCGATGTAACCTATATTCACCTGTGCGTACAATAAGCAAAATGTTCCCAAATTTAGTTCTGGAATAGCTCAGAATAGCTTCCCGCACAGCTACGTATTAATATAGAATGACGGATAAGGTGCTGCCAGAACCCCGAGAAACCTTGGTAACCGGTCATTTTGTTTATCCGGACGCCGTAACACTGAGTCACCAAAAAAGAGGAGGGGGGCAGACTGGGAGGGGGAATTAAGATTTTAATACTTCCTCCTGTTGGGTCACAGAGCGGTGCGAAGATCTGGAATTTCTTCTTTTTTGCGTGTGTGAAGGGGGGGGGGGTGTGAGTGTGGGGTGTAATCCATTTGGCATCATTTTAATTTGCCTTCTTACCCCTTGTAATTAGGCAGAGGGTAATAACTAATATTAGCCTATACGGATAGGGTCATGTTACCTTCACCGTAGATTGAAGCCTACTTTGACAGAGGCACGATCTCTACCACCTAAATTTTACCGGGAAGGGCTAACCCCTTGTTACCCTGGATCTAACCAAATGTAATTCTTGTGAAAGCAAATCACCGTTCATACATTTCGCTGGGGTCTACGCGCACCTCCTCTGACCCAGTCTCGGTTGCCATTTTCCGGCTAACCAGGCCCAGTCATAACCGTCGTTTTATCAATTCATCCAACCGCAATGACACACCGGCACCAATAGCAGCCGCAGTTCATTCTACTTTCCTACATGGAAATACCGATATTCAGAAGCAACAAATGTCCTCGCTATGAGTAGCCTAGTTTAGCATACTTCCTATACAATTCCCCCGCAAAAAAACACGTTAAACGAAATGAAACAGAGGCCAATGTGTTTCAATTGTAGTCTAAAAACGTGAATCGTAAATAAAAGTTGTGAAGCCTATAACGTACATTTCCATACTTTTCCTCACTCGATTAAGTCAAGTGTCGGTCTAGGCAACCATATGAATAAAACAATTTAATAAAAAATAGCCTGGTGCATGAAAACGTGGCCTATCAAAGTGCTGTATTAAAACTACACTAGTAACCGACAATGCCATAGCGCTAAAATCCATTGGCTTTCAATATGCAATGTTCGGGGAATTCTTGCGGTTTCAGGTGCAACAGTTGCTTTTTTTGTGGGGTTTTTTTAATCGCTAAAGAAAATTGTCTGGGGCGCCTCTGTTGCGTGGAACGAAGATCCGTCCTCAAAGTGGATCGTCTCGTATTTGTTAATTGTATTGAAAATCATCAATTGAACACCCTTTCAACAACCCCCACTCCCGGCTTCCCCGTCTCAAACAATGTAAATATTCATTGCCGGCCAGTAAACGAACTCGTATCAACCCCGTCGCAGACTCGAATCCAAAAACTAGCGAAACCGCAGCGCTAGTCATAGTAACCAGGGTGCGGAACGGTGTTTTGCCACAATTACCAATTCCATCTGCTTGTGTTCGCTTTAGCCATGCGACACTGTGATTGGGGTCTTCGCAATCACCATACTTGCCGCACAAAGGGGGGGGCAAAAGCCTGAACTAAGTTTATGGCGAAAGGACAGCACACAAATACGCACGGCAGCAAGCGAAACGATTCGACGCGAGCATGACTAACGTTGGTTATGGCAGCCCTTTGCAGAAACAATCTACTCGAGTCCCCACATCTGTCGAATTTTATGGGGGGTTGTGTGAGAGGGGGGGGGGGGGGGAGGAGGAGGTGGAAGGAATTTCCTGCCAAACGACCAATAAACAAAGTAAATTAATAAGGGCTAGAGGACTAACTCGACGGGTTTTTAGAGGGAGCATGGAAATGAAGAAATCAAACCACAACACCACAAGTCATTGAAAAACTGCCCAAGTCTACTTTTCTCCCTCCACTCAAAAAAACAGACTGATAAATGGGGGAGGAGGGGGGGGGGGGGCGTAGCGAAAAAGTGCAACTGTATACTCCCAAAATACAAGTTTTGCGCTTAAAACTAACTCGCCAGCAATGCAGCTACACACGCGCCAATGATAAGGTTAACGCTGGGAGTAGCTGGCCGAGCGCAAACGCGCCGCATAAATGCAGTTTGGGCAACTTCATACTTACTTAGGAACTTATCAGCGTCCTGAAAAGTGAACAAAGGAGCGGCTTCCCATAAGGTTTGGCGGAGAGACCACCTCCGGCACGCTCCGCACGCTCACCCAGACAAAAACTCCCAACATCGCCCCGCTTTATCCAAACACACATTTCCCAAAAACTTTAGTACTTTCATGCAAAAGTTTTAAAGTGTTTTTTTTTTTTACTCATTCGAACACATCATTAATCTAAACTGCTAACTGTGCAAAATTGAAGCGTGTATATTTACCTTTTTTTCTTTTTTCTTTTTTTTCAAATGTCTGGCATCCAACAGTTAAAAAAGATAGGGTGTCCTATAGGAAAAACATAAACTTGAAGATAATTTCCCACCAGCGTTTCAAAGGCGGCGGAGAAGCGAGCGACAGTATCTTCTTTTCTCCGTCGCTCTTGGTGTGTTACACAATCCACGTCATTTAACGAAAAGCAATCTTGCTGCATCCAAACAAACTCTACAAATCGTACGCGTCTCTTTTTGTCGCTACATTTGAAACCATTTCATCCTTCGAGTAGACATCTTAACAACCTCCACATTGTCAGTCCTAAAACGGTATCCCTCCGCATGAACTAAGGACGTTACGCCAATGGTGTCCAATTTCAACTGGCCACAATAAACCTCGCTATGTTTTCGTTCAGACCTCCAACAATATTATAATACGTAGCCGGCTTAATAATTAATATCCTTGTGTCCTTTAGGCGCGTAATAGGATGACAGTTTTCTCGTACGTCCAGACCTTAAGTACTAGGTCTGTTTGCGGAAGAAGACAACAGAAAAATGAGCGGCGAGTGAGCAGGAGTAGCACGAGATGGAATGATAAGCCCGCAAGGGGACGACCAATCAGGCGGCAAGTAAGTTTGACGAACAGGCGTTGTAGCCAGTAATATATCGCTGGGGTTTATTGTAGCCCAGCCCTCTTCTCGCTCGCTTTACCCCTGTGTGTTTAGCGAGGCTGGTAAAATACGGAGGGGGTGTTGAGATAGTATTAATGTCGTGGTTAACGTTTCCTACCGCAGTGTACACACGACGTGAATTCTATTACAGCGTGAAAACACTCAACTAAATTCTCATGATTAGTTATTTTTGCATTACTAACGTTGAGGCTATAAATTAAATTATCCAGTTAGGATATGGACAATTTTAAGTATGGCTACGATGTTATAGAAATCCAAGCAGTTAGTTGAATACCAGGCACCCGACTCTATATTCTGGTAATGTGTTTTATTCTGTAATTGTGAAAAAGTTTTTTGCCGTTAGCGCGGTTTGGATTGTCACTGGTAAGAAACCTCTCTCTAGGAAAAGAGTATGAACGACCATTCTGTCGCAACTGGGAAGAATCGCGGTTGAAAAATAAATGCAGTGACTGACCACCGTTAACAAGACCAGATTAAGCCTTGCCCGATAAACAGAAGTGTTTTTTTAGGCTAATGGCTGCAATTATGCATGTAAAACACAATAAATGACATGACCGGAAATGGGGGGTAACAGCATTCAACAACGTCGTTAATCCACGATTTCCCGATTTCCTGTTTGCTTTCATTTCATTGTAAAATGGAACAAATGGTAGAAGCTGCGAGGTGTAAATGTGTGTCATTGGGGGCTTTAAACGCTGAGTAAACAAGGAGCATTTGTCGTTTTCTTCTTGTGAGAGGACGGCTTGTGAACCGAGTATCCGTGTGGGAACCTGCTCACATATCGTGTTGTTATTCTGTTCAAATCTGTGCCTACTATCTAGCCTACAATTCCGAATGATTTTCACGACCATTTAAACACGTATAGTTTTACAATAAACTCACCGGTTCTGGCTGGTTAACAAATCAAGACAGCAACAGGTAAAGAACGGTTGCAGTTGGGAGTCGGATCAGCACGAGACCAGGATGAGTATTTTGTTTCAAGATTCCATGTTGCCAGCATATGGCCATGCACATTTTAGTCAGTTCGTGAACATAAAAAAAAAGGCTAAAAAGAATAAATAAAGAAATAAAAAATCTAATCATCACCCGAATGTTTTGACAAACAAGTTGTACCCTACCAAATGCCGTTTAATGTAAGCTAAACACACATGAACCTGCCTTCCATTAAAGCAGTGTTATATAGAGTATTACAGTAATGAGTTTGCTACTGTAGTACAATAAATAAAAATAGCTGCAAGCTGTGATGTCGGGGGCCAAGCACCTGGGGGTGAGCCGCAGTGCATTGTGGGGTACAATGTCATGCTGTGATCAAACCATACACCGTCTATACCAACCTTGCCGTATATTGGCTGTAACAATAATGGATAATTATTTTAAAACTGCCATTTTGAAGAGGGGCTGTGGAGTGGCACAAAAAGAGACACGCATAGTCTACATGGGTCCCTCTTCAATTTGTGTATGTAAAACTGTTTTTTAAATCGCGGCTGGATTTAAAGGAGGTGTGGTCGAATGTCTTTTGTATAATTTATGCATATTCGTATGTAATTTCGTTTCAGAATCTCGGACAGAGGCGGAAGTGAGTCTCGGGACTGTTGTGGGCATGCGGTCTGAGGGTTTCTGACAAATTTCACACAGTTTGGGCTTTTTGCAGCCAATGCAAATTTACTATTTGGTCGCTACAGCACCTGTAGCGTAGTGGTTAAGGTACATGACTGAGACACACAAGATCGGTGGCTCTAATCCCGGTGTAGCCACAATAAGATCCGCACAGCCATTGGGCCCTTGAGCAAGGCCCTTAACCCTGCATTGCTCCCGGGGAGGATTGTCTCCTGCTTAGTCTAATCAACTGTACGTCGCTCTGGATAAGAGCGTCTGCCAAATGCCATTAATGTAATAATGTAATGTAAAGTATCCTCCCCCAAGGTATCGTTGCGATCAATCTAAATTTGGGGCCATACACATAATTTGGGCATGGTCAGCCATTTTGGTGAAATTTCCATTGTTTTTATTTCATTGTGGCCATCTTAGGACACATCAAAATGGAGACGCTGCACACATTGTAGGAGAAAAATACGAAAAAGAAAAAAATTCAAAATGGTGGAAAATCCCAATATGGCGGACTCTATCGGTTCTATGAGCAACATGTTCACCATGAGGGAGAGAGAGGTAGAGAAAGAGAGAGGGGGAGAGTGAATGAGGTAGAGAGGTAGGGAGAAGTACAAAGTGAGAGGTAGAGAAAGAGAGAGGGTGAGAGTAGATAAGAGTTAGGTAGAGAGAGAAGAGAGGGAGAGAAAGGGAGGGAGAGTGAGTAAGACAGGTAAAGAGTGAGAGAAAGAGGGGGAGAGAGTGAATAAGAGAGAAGTAGAAAGAAGAGGGAGAGAAAGGGAGAGAGTGAATGAGGTAGAGAGAGAGGTGAATGGGGGAGGGGAGATTTGGCAGGGGTAACACACAGCAGAAGATCTCAGCGGCCCCCCCGTGTGGCCTTTGACGCGGCTGTGTGCAGCAGTAGTGTCAGTATTATTAGTATTTGTAATATGGCCCCATCTATGATACTATTAAAAACCTCAACGAGAGAAATTCTGTTTAATTTAGTTCTTAAAGTGATATTGCATGGTAAGGATAGCAATGTTATGGTGATGTTTTTCCCTTCAATGGTAGATGGGAGTCTCCATCATTTCCCTGAAATGTGTAATACAACACACTCTGTGAAATATACATAAGTCATATGTATTATCATTACCATTTTTTCTCTCATATATTCCCATTGGCTTGTATGTTAACTTACAAAACATTTATTCTGCATGACAAATGCATATCTCTCTCTCTCTCTCTCTCTCTCTCACACACATTCTCTCTCACGCACACTCATATACACACACTCCCCGTCTCTTTCTCTCTCTCTCTATTTGCGTACAAAAAAGGACCCTTTATGAGCAAAAATGGTCCAAATAAATTAAGTATTGCTGGCAAGGGGTGCAATTTTATCTACCTAGAGCATATCGCAACTGTGACCAGGAACTCTTTTGGTTGTTTTTCATGCCCCTGAGAGTGAGGATTCATGCCTGAGGCGGCCTGGCCACACTGAGGTGCCATTTTGTATTCAGGAGCTGATCACATGACCCCACTCAGAGGTCAGAGGTCATTGCAAGGCTACTCAGAAGCTGCTGCGTGTTCAGATCCCAAGGGCCCTTTTAATAGGCACAGCTTAGCGTCCACCCCGAGAACTGTAGCTACAACGATACCTGTGAATGTGTCATTTTAAACATCATTCTAACTGAAGGGGATGGAACTACAGTGCCCTCCATAATGTTTGGGACAGAGACATCATCATATTTTTATTTGCCTCCGTACAATTTGAGATTTGTAATAATAATGTGGTTAAAGTGTACATTGTCAGATTTGAATAAAGGGCATTATTATACATTTAAATAAATCCGCACCAAGGACTATAGCTATAACGATAACTATAAATTACATTACATTAATGGTATTTGGCTGACACTCTTATCCAGAGCAACGTACAGTTGAGACTATCGTTAGAGCAATAGTTATAGTCATCGTTCATGGTGTGGATGGGCCTTACACCTAGTCCTACACCAAATTAAATTCAGAATGGAGATTCTCCATACGAAACACAATTTTAGTCCAGGACTAAACTTAATCTGAGTCTGTGAAGCGGCCCTGAATATGTTGAGGGGGTAGCCATTACAACCTGGCTCTGTTGCGGAGTACGCTCCCATGCCATCGGCTTTCAGAGAGGGCGAGAGTTCACAAAGCCCCAGTTTCTGGCCGTGAAATCTGTATTTCCTGATTAATAATGAAACACCTCAGTTCTGAATTTGTGCGTGGTCCACTCAAATATCTCTCTCACATTCTTACACATGCCTTTGTTGGGTGTACTTTGTCGATCGAATACAGTGCCCTTCGAAAATAGAAAAATGAAAGTTAAATCCGTCATTTTTGCTATGTACTTCAGACGTTTGGATTAGGGCTGCACGATATGGGGAAAATATCCAAATTGTTGAATATTGCGATGATGATATGACTTGCGATAGATAAACAAATATTGAAGTGCGCTCAGTTCTAATGTTGTTCTGTTTTAGGTACACTGCTAACATAGACCCCAGACAATGAATAGCCTATGCCCACTGAATAAAATGTTTTGAATACATTATTCCAACATGCTATCATTGGACAAATTGCACGTCAACGGCCAATCAATTTAATAGAACATCAACCCTGATTTGAATTTGAGATCAAAATAAGATGAATTTGAGAAAAAAGTACATATAACAGAGATGCCATGGCATTCAACAGAAAAAAACAGCAGCTTTTGAAAAATGTTGAAACATATACACACAGATATACCATGAAATAAAATCAGATTGCTTGTACCTTTGTCACATATTCATCTTTTGGTTTAACATCCAAATGACTTGTGTAAACTTATGCATAAATAACAACAATTCACTCTACAGTTCCCATACAATTTGCAGGGTGCTCTGAACTTCACACGGTTGACCTGCATGAAAGTTGTTGAAAGTTACATTTAAAAGCCTTTATTTTTTTTCAGAAATTGAGGTCAGGTTTTTTTTTTCCAGAAAGGTAACTGGCACCTGGTGTGGTTGGTCGTAGTATGACTACATAAAAGACTTTGGGGCAAACAAAAACGCAAAATATTAACATTTCCTTGAACTGTTGACATGTGTGCATGTTTGCGTGTATGCGGTTGTGTGTACATGCGCTTATTTGTGGGTGTTTTTGCGTGTACTTTTATTTTTCCCAAGACCCAGCAAAAAAACAAGTTTACGCAACATGTGCACTCAACCTCAAAAAACATGTTCCCATGAAAATATATATATTTTTTAAAACATACATTTTATTTCATTTTTATCATATCACTCACGTAGTGCATGTTTCAGAGAAGTAGAATATCTGTCTTTTGAGACACTACAGTGGATAAAAATGAGTTGTCGGGTCTTACGAACATATTTCTGAGCAGGGTGTGGATTGGCCTTTGGGATGGTTTGTGTTTGCTCAGCGTATTTAAATCAGAGGCCTAAAGTCCAGGTTCAGAAAGTAAAAGTCTGGGAACCTCCGGCACAGCCAATGAGAACTGTGGATACATTGCCTTCTGACCAATCGGCTTTGCCAACACAACAGCAGAACCGAAGCAGGAAGGAACCAGAGGGGAGGGGAGGGTGCATTTCTCCAAATCTTCCCAAGGGTCCCGAACCCAGGTCTAATTACTCTGATTGTGGGAGCTCACGGGGAATAAGGGACGATGGGTAACTGCAAAAGACTGACCCAAGAGACAAGGGAGGGGCTACAGGCACAGAGAGCATCCCCAGGGGAGGGGCTACAGGCACAGAGAGCATCCCCAGGGGAGGGGCTACAGGCACAGAGGGAGGGGCTACAGGCACAGAGAGCATCCCCAGGGGAGGGGCTACAGGCACAGAGAGCATCCCCAGGGGAGGGGCTACAGGCACAGAGAGCATCCCCAGGGGAGGGGCTACAGGCACAGAGAGCATCCCCAGGGGAGGGGCTACAGGCACAGAGGGGAGGGGCTACAGGCACAGAGAGCATCCCCAGGGGAGGGGCTACAGGCACAGAGAGCATCCCCAGGGGAGGGGCTACAGGCACAGAGAGCATCCCCAGGGGAGGGGCTACAGGCACAGAGGGAGGGGCTACAAGCACAGAGAGCATCCCCAGGGGAGGGGCTACAGGCACAGAGAGCATCCCCAGGGGAGGGGCTACAGGCACAGAGAGTATCCCCAGGGGAGGGGCTACAGGCACAGAGGGAGGGGCTACAAGCACAGAGAGCATCCCCAGGGGAGGGGCTACAGGCACAGAGAGCATCCCCAGGGGAGGGGCTACAAGCACAGAGATCCAGGTTAATTACCACTCTGGGCAGGCTGGGTCCTGTAGGGGGGTGTGTGAGGAATGCCTGGGACACACATACCCATGCTGAGGTGTGAACGCACTTACACACTCTTACACACATGCTCACACACACGCGCACACACACACTCATACACACGCACACACATGCACACACACAAATGCACATACACGCACACATGCTCACACACACTCACACACGCACACATGCACACACATACACACACACAAACGCACACACACGCACGCACACACACACACACACACAGACACACAGACATACACACACTTAACAACTAACACTTATGCTCCTCAACCCTGGAGTTGTAGGCTCTCATTCTTACCCCTGAATGTACCAATGAAAGCAGACCATGACCCAGTTAACCAACCTCACTCAGTTTCCGATTTTAATATGAAAAACAAAAAAACATTGCTCTCCTGGGCCAGGTCTGGCGAGTCCCTGCAGGTTTGGGGAACCCCTGCATTACGTGATCACAATACTAAAAAATAGAACAGTTGTGCGATGTGATAGCATAATCAGACCCTCATTTGCCAAAGATTTGGCTGCAGAGGCTCCAATCCCCAAACAGGAAAAGGGAGGATGAGATTGAAGGAAAAGAAAAGGCCTTTCACCTTTTTCTGTGCCACCGATTTACACCCAAGGCCTACAGTTGATGGAGTCAACCACAATTCTTCATGTCGAAACTGAGGATGGCTACCTGGCATAGCACAACTTTGGGCGGCCTGTAGCATAGTGGTTAAGGTAAATGAGTGGGACACGCAAGGTCGGTGGTTCTAATCCCGGTGTAGCCACAATAAGATCCGCACAGCCGTTGGGCCCTTCAGCAAGGCCCTTAACCCTGCATTGCTCCAGGGGAGGATTGTCTCCTGCTTGGTCTAATCAACTGTATGTCGCTCTGTATAAGAGCATCTGCCAAATGCCAATAATGTAATGTAACAACTGGCAGCCTTCCCGGACACTCTGTCCTGTCACCATCAGTAGGCAAACTTTACAATGACATCAGTCACCATCAAGCTGTGTTTTTATTTATTTCACACACGCTGCATATACTCGTCGATGAGCATGTTGTTGTTTCTTTTTGGAATGTCCTTTTCCACATTCCAAGTCTTTCTAATTGCTCTGGAACTCAGCTGCTTTCAGTCCCGGCCGGTGATTGTGACATCAGCATCAGAACGTCGGGTTGGGAATGTTGGGTTTGAGAACGCTCTAATCGCACGTTTGTGACATCACAGCTGAGGGTGCCGTTTCATCGCCGTGGCGAAGAGGTAAGATGCTTCTAAAGCTACATGCCTCTCTCACCTCTCGGTGAGTGAAAAAGCGGGATTCGGTCTTTTGCAGAATTGCGTTAATTATTAGCTTGGCAGATGCCGTTACAGCATCGCGCGTAAGCTTATCTGTGTTATCTGGAGAGGATTTCCATGTGGCCAGCTGTGACCCTAATACCCACTTTACATTTCTCAGCCACCCTGAATCCACAGATGTGCCAGAACGGCAGATTCATATAGAGACATTTAAATTAGTTTCACGTGTGTGTATGTGTGTGTGTGCTTGTAAGTGTGTGTGTGTGTGTGCCTGCGCATCAGCTTTTATGCACGGTTTTATTTTATTATACATGTGTTACCCTGCCCCTGCTGGAACCAGAAGGTGAACCTGTTTATCTTTTCCCTGGATCACATCACCATCCCATTCCACTGTGGGAATCCTGCCCCCAGTGAGCCCAGTACACAGCACTCTGAGTCTGTGGAATCTGTGTGTGTGTGTGTGTGTGTGTGTGTGTGTGTGTGTGTGTGTGTATGTATGTGCGTGTGTGTGTGTGTATGTATGTGTGTAGGTGTATGTGTGTGTGTGTGTATATGTGTGTGTGTGTGTATGTATATGTGTGTGTGTGTCTGTGAGAGAAAGAGAATGAGAGAAAGAGAGAGAGGAAGTGAGAGAGTGAGAAGGAAAGAGAGAGTTACCGAGGAATAGTTAAAAATATATACATATATATATATATATATTCTTGGTGGGTCACACTGTACAATAATGTTCATGAATTGGCAATAACTAGTGTTGTTAACATGAATGAATGACATAGAAGCACATTAACAGAGCTGTACAGATGGACTTATCATTTTTTCACTTCCAGATTTTCATTTTAGATAATAATTGCATTTCATCATCTAGTTTGTGATTCTACAGTCTCAACATGAAGAACTGTTTTAAAAATGGATTTGTATTCATTTTCTCCCGGTACTAATATAGTCATAGATTTGCAGTATAATTCACAGCTCAACGGTTTCAATGCAATGAATGTAAAAAAAAAAAAAAGAAGAAAAAAAAAGAGACAAACAAAATGGCCGCTTGTAGTGAGATGGGTGGATGACAAACAGCAATGAACTTTTACAGAAACAAACACACCTGCCGAGTTTAACAACTGCTCGACTACTCATGCTGGGCCATGTCAGAAGTGAAGCCTGTTCTATAAATAACCTTGTACAAGTTGTGGGAAAATGCCCTGAAATTAATATGCCAACTGACTCTCCATTCATTCAGTCGCCCTGACCCACACACACACACACACACACACCAGCTCACACAACTCTCCAACAAAGCAGAAGATAGCAGTGGCAGTATCTGGCACATTGCTGTTCTTTTCTGATGACTGCTACACGGTTTTATGAATTAAAACGTTTCCTTTCTTTTTCTTTTTTTTTTTCAAGTCAAGTTGCATTTAAGTGCGGATATCCACGGAAGGTCTCAGGTCGACAGAATAAAAAGAAAGAAAAAAAAAAAAGAAGCTCTTCGTCTTTCTTCAGCCAATCAGTCGATATTGCTATATATTGTCATTATTGAACAAAATGGACTCTGTTTTAGGGGGGGAGGTCTGTTTTTTTTTTTCGTTTAATGAGTTGTGTTTGTATGGAGAATAAACGGCCAGGCTCCCGTGGCGGCAGCGGCACTAAAGTGGAGCGGAGGAAAAAAAACCCACAACGCGCAACTTCACCCGCGCGCTCGGGTGAATTTGTGAGCGAGTGTCACCGTCAGCGGCGGGAGCTCCGAGGTCGGGGAGGGCGGGCGGTTTGCAGGAACAGCTGGGACTGACATGGAGTGTGCGTGCGTGCAGGGCGGTCGGAGCGAGTGTGTGTGTATGTGTGTATGTGTGTGTGTGTGTGTGTGTGTGTGTGTGCCCATAGCAACGTGATCTGACGCCGTGAAATGAACCAAAACAGTTTAACCACAAGTCGCAATTTTTTTTTTACACAAACTTTTTGAACAGGCCTATCTGGAAGCAAATATACTACATGTAGCACAGAATATTACATGTAGGTCTGTTAAATTGCCTGACTGTGATGACTGGTGGAGCTTCTGATGAATGTTGGAGGTGGAAGTGTTCCAGGTCAGGGTTCTAGAATTCCATTGCTTTCGTATACCACCAGTAGTGACTGTGACATCAGCATTAGAATGTTCAATTAGGAATATTCTAATCACGTATTTGTGACCTCACACCTCAACAGGCCACAGGTGAAGTCTGCATATGACATTATATTACATTACATTACATGACATTACAGGCATTTAGCAGGCACTCTTATCCAGAGCGACGTACAACAAAGTACAGATCAAACCCAGTGCCACGAGGACCCTCGAGGACGGTACGGTTCCAAGCATGAGCGTATAGATACAATTTGAACCATTGAAGAATACATCAAGTTACCAACTAGCATACCACGGTTGGCAGCTAGAATACCCCGTACAACAATCACTATACATAAGTGCTATTATAATCTATGGCATGCATGCGGCTAATCATGGTGGTAACACTTCTTAATAGGTGATTAAATGCATTCATGTATTGGCACTTTTGTAGAAAAAAGTTACCCCTTACGTCATTCCTAAATGACAATTACCTTAACATTCATTCATTCATTCATTCATTCATTATCCTAACCCGCTTATCCTGAACAGGGTCGCAGGGGGGCTGGAGCCTATCCCAGCATACATTAGGCGAAAGGCAGGAATACACCCTGGACAGGTCGCCAGTCCATCGCAGGGCACACACACCATTCACTCACACACTCATACCTACGGGCAATTTAGACTCTCCAATCAGCCTAACCTGCATGTCTTTGGACTGTGGGAGGAGACCGGAGTACCCGGAGGAAACCCACGCAGACACGGGGAGAACATGCAAACTCCACACACTGCACCATCCGTGCCACCAGGTCTAAAATGAATTGTAGAATTGATGTTAAGGTCAAATAGAACTAGGAGAACACAGTGACGTGTTTTTTTGATGTGCTATTTGATGCTGTGTGCCATGTGTGCAGGGTTAACTGCCTTCTGTCCTGGAAGGCCACAGTGACTGCTGCTTCTCCGCAGAGAGACCCTCAGGGAATTTACACCCCGGCATTAACTCTCGAGAAGTTGGGAAAACACCCTGTGAGCATTCCTTCATATTCCAGCCCTAACATTACATTACATTACATTACATTACATTACATTACATTACATTACAGGCATTTAGCAGGCACTGCTATCCAGAGCCACGTATAACAGTGGACACTTTTTTTTATCC
This sequence comes from Conger conger, assembly GCF_963514075.1. NCBI lineage: Eukaryota > Metazoa > Chordata > Actinopteri > Anguilliformes > Congridae > Conger > Conger conger. The sequence continues at coordinate 64,654,413 of NC_083764.1, read as the reverse complement.
AAAGCGACTTACAGTTGATTAGACTAAGCAGGGGATCCCAGCTGGAGCAATGCAGGGTTAAGGGCCTCGCTCAAGGGCCCAACAGCTGCACAGATCGTATTGAGGCTACACTAGGGCGTGAACCACCGACCTTCCAGGTCCCAGTCAAGCACCACTTGGCTATAGGCTGTCCCAAACAAAGTTCATAACCAGGTACAGGTGTAGGGCGGCCTGTAGCGTAGTGGTTAAGGTAAAGGACTGGGACACGCAAGGTCGGGGGTTCTAATCCCGGTGTAGCCACAATAAGATCCGCACAGCCGTTGGGCCCTTGAGCAAGGCCCCTGCATTGCTCCAGGGGAGGATTGTCTCCTGCTTAGTCTAATCAACTGTACGTCGCTCTGGATAAGAGCGTCTGCAAAATGTAATTTAAATGTAATGTAATGTACAAGTGAGCTGAACACCTTAGAGGGAAGAACAGTTCCAGGCACCAGAAGTGACCACATAGAAAATAACTCTCAGAAATAAAACAAAGCTAAAAAGCTGCAAATGCTTGTCACTGGGGCAGAAGCCTACAGGTGCATAACACTGCACCCCTAGCCAGAAATATATCATTCATTTGTGGGGGTTTTTTTTGTTTGGGAAACAAAGATGTACAGTCTGGCAAATTTGGGGAAAATGTACGTTCTCTGTCACTTTATGTCTAAGAGTGGAGAGTGTCAGAACCTGCTGAGAATAAAAATAAATAAATAAATAAAAAAGCAGCAATAAAACAGTCCCGGCAAATATGAACCTAGCGATAAGAAAAGTCCCTTACCTGACCCGGATCCATGGCAAACACGAAAGGGTAATTTGGTAATTTCTGAAGGGGCGTTTGAAGCTTTGGCACAGGTCCGTTAGTTACTCTGGGAGCAGGGCAGGACGGCGTGGCCCGAGGCGGAGATCTGTGGCGGAGGACGGAAGACCGCAGAGTTTTCTTTCCTCGATTCGGGGCGGAGTCTTCAGTACTTCCGGACAACACTGAGGTCCTCATTAGACCCACCAAACCCAAACCCAAACCCAAACCCACTCTCCAGGTGACGCTCCGGTCTACGGGACGTGCCCCACGTCTCAGGCAGCCGCTGGACGGGCTGTGGGCTTTCTGCCTGTGCGTCAGCGCCAGACGCCATCACAGTGGGGAAATGAAGGCCTCCGCAAACCACCGCTCCCGAAACCATTAAACTAGAACACCCCCCCACCCCACCCCACCCCACCCCACCCCACACGCACTCATTTCACGTCATCTGGCTGACACTTATCCAGAGTGACGTACAGTTGACTAGACCAAGCAGGAGACAATCCTCTCCTGGAGCAGTGCAGGGTTAAGGGCCTTGCTCAAGGGCCCAACGGCTCTGCGGATGTTGTGGCTACACTGGGGTCCCAGTCATGTACCTTAAACACTATGCTACAGGCCGCCCTACACCCTAGGGAGCAGTTGCACTGTCTTTCTGTCATTAACGTGCTGTTGTTGTCAGACGACAGGGTCTCTGTAAGGGTTAATGCTTTATGGTTTGTTCTTAAGTGAGGATATGCAAGGCCATGCAAGGCACCAACCAGCTCGTCAGGAGGGACTGGGGGTTAGGCGCCTCACTCAGGGACACTTTGACGCGCCCGGAGAGGAGAATCGAACCGGCAACCCCTCCGACTGCCAGACGGCCAATCTGACCCCCTCAGTGTGTGTCGTCCTCCACATTAATGTGTTTAATTCCCAGCAGCACAGCGGTGGAAGTTCCAGGTTCAGAAAATAAAAAGTCCTCCCCAGCATTTCCCCCCGAAAGATTCCGATTCACGTCATGTGATCTCACGCTGCTCTCATTACTGTTTCAGCTCGTGCTGTAAATAATTGTAAATAATTGTAAATAATTGTAAATAATTGTAAATAAGCAGCTGCATGAATTGACGAAGAGCAAACAGTGCAAGGTGTGATAAGGCTGACTGCTCGATACCCGGACCGCACTGTTTGGCGTAAAGATGTTGCTTCCTAACACAGTGAAACCCATGACCCACTTCTGGAAAAAGATGTTTTCTGTGGCTCACCCCTTTAAAAATGTCAGCTACCATATTTTCAAATATGGAATTTAAATGGTTTTAATATGTCAAAATACAAATTTTTAGGTATTTATTTGACTTAAAAAAAAATTGTTTTTTAGTCTTCTGCTGCCTATCCACTTTTACAAAGGTTTTACACGTTGCTCTTCTGCGTACCACTGTTGTAATGTGTGGTTATTTGTGTCACCTTCCTGTCAGCTTTGACCAGTCTGGCCCTTCTCCTCTGACGTCTCTCATTAACAGTGCACAACACAGAACTGCTGCTCACTGGATGTTTTTTTGTTTTTCACAAGATTCTCTGCAAACTCCAGAGACTGGAATGCGTGAAAATCCCAGAAGATCAGAAGTGTCTGAGATACTCAAACCACCCTGTCTGGCACTAACAATCATTCCACAGTCAAGTCACTTCGATGACATTTCTTCCCCATTCTGACATTTGGTCTGAAAAACTGCTGAATCTCTTGACCAAGTCTGCATGCTTTTATGCATTTAGTTGCTGCCACATGATTGGCTGATTAAATATTTGCATTAACAAGTGGGTGTACAGGTCTACCTAATAAAGTGATCACTGAGTGTATATTATGCAGCAAGTAATTTTAATTTACATATGTATGTATTTTACAAACCACCACAAACTGACCCACAGTTGGTGTGTGTGTGTGTGTGTGTGTGTGTGTGTGCGTGTGAGTGTCTGATGCGTGGGCGGTGGGGGCAGCCCCTGTTATGGCGAGAATGCGGGGGAGTTGGGAACACCTCACCGGTGGGCGCTGATGGGGAACACGTAATCGTGAACATGTACCCATTACATTACATTACATTACTGGCATTTGGCAGATGCTCTTATCCAGAGCGATGTACAGTTGATTAGACTAAGCAGGAGACAATCCTCCCCTGGAGCAATGCAGGGTTTAGGGCCTTGCTCAAGGGCCCAACAGCTGTGCGGATCTTATTGTGGCTAAACCGGGGATCGAACCACCAACCTTGCGTGTACCAGTTATGTACCAGTTATGTACCTTAACCACTACGCCACAGACTACGCCTGTCCTAAAAGTTAACATCCTGTATTCAAAAGTTAACAAAAGCTATTTGGAAAAAGGTCAGCCAGGACACTATAAATAAATAAATCAATAATCCCTCTGAACAAGAAAAGCACGTAATTAAGAAAATTGAGCAGCTTGCTAAAATTCTGTGATTGCAATTATGGCAAAACAAAAACCAGCATCGGCTAGGCAATGGGATCAAAATTGAGAACCACTCTGAAGTAGGCAAAAAAAAACAAACAAACAAACAAACAGTGCAAATACTGTGCAAATAGTCATTATTTTGCGATGACAACTTACAGCCAGGTATGAAAACTGTTTCTGTCTTTTTCTTTCACCACCAGGTATCGACGCAGCTGATCTCGGCTGACGTAAAGCGAAAACCGAAATGGTGAGAAGGCGAGGGACTGCGAGCGCGCATAAACGACGTGCTCACCACCCGTGTGGCTTTTACCAGCTGTGGAGATGCTAATCTCGCTTCATCAGAACTCGCCGCCACCACCTCAACCCCCCCCCCCCCCGAGTTAAATGGAACTGAACCAATAAAAGAAATACGAAGAACCCTGTGAAAACGAGTCTGTTTAATGAGGTCTTAACCCCCCCCCCCCACCCGTCTCTTATCACTGTAAACAGGTTCGAACGCCCGAAACAAGACGATCCACCGTTAGCGCCGTTATTACAAACATTTGAATTTTGTAAACAACGTACGACGCTTGAGTATTTATTTTATGCTAAACACCCTACTTGTGTCAAATAAGAGTACAGCCTCATACCCTAAAGCACACAGACCTTCACGCGCTACTACACACTGCGATGGGTAACATTAAGTTGTACCCTCACGCGCTACTACACACTGCGATGGGTAACATTAAGTTGTAACTTCACACACTCTACCCATTCACTGTGGCGGGTAACATTAAGCTGCAGCTGACAACGACTGTAGCTCATGGGTTGATGCTGATTTTGTGTAGAGTACCTTTGAGGGGGGGAATCGGACAAAGGGAATCGCAGACTAAGGGATAAGATAACAGCAGGCTTTATTGACAGGGAGCGGATCCAAAATGTAATCCACAAACAGGCAGCGGTCGAGATCCAGGCAGACAGATATATGAGGGACAGGCAGAGCGTAATCGTGAGACAGGCAGAGTTAAAAAACCGACTAGACAGACAGACCACGAAAACCCCCCCCCAAAAAAACAGACAGACAGAAAAAAAGCAGACAGAATATAACAGGGCATTAGGTCAAGGAAGCTAGAACCAGAGTAGGAATCAGAATAACAGATAAGACAAAGTGAAAGCAACAAGTGAACAACTGAAAAGGACAGGTTTAAATAGACTAACGAATTAACTAAATGATAAACAAGTGCTGGGACACAGATAATGAGAAACAACTGGGAGAAGACAGGAAGGAAGTCCATAAATGGTGTGGGAGGCGGAGACACTAAATGGGGCGAACTGGCGGATAGACTACGGTGAGCACAGAGGGTAACAAAAGGCAAAAACACTGGGGACATGAAACAGATAACAGAAAAACACAGGACTCGACAGTGAGATTCTATGGGCCCTGACTGGCAGGGGCCCAAAAACCCCCCCAAAAAATCAGGTATAACTTTTAATTGGTCCGTTATTGAAATTGAAAGACGGTTTTTCATTTACAATGTCGGCTCATTGAATGAGCAGTTTATTTGACTTGTTCTTGGGGTGGTCTGGGGTGTGAGGTGTTTTTGTGGGGCTGGACAGCACCCCAGGCTCTGGGTATAGACGGCGGAGTAGGCGTGCAGGGTGGGGTAGGGTGGCCTGTAGCGTAGCGGTTAGGGTAAATTACTGGGACACGCAAGGTCGGTGGTTCTAATCCCTGGTGTAGCCACAATAAGATCCGCACAGCCATTGGGCCCTTGAGCAAGGCCCTTAACCCTGCATTGCTCCAGGGGAGGATTGTCTCCTGCTTAGTCTAATCAACTATACGTCGCTCTGGATAAGAGCATCTGCCAAATGCCAGTAATGTAATGTAATGGGTAGGCAGGTTCCCCATCAGCGCCCACTGGTGAGGTGTTCCCAACTCCCCCGCATTCTCGCCATAACAGGGGCTGCCCCCACCGCCCACGCATCAGACGCTCACACACACACTCACACACACACACACACACACACACACACACACACACACACCGCAGTGACTTCCTGTTTCACACAGGTCCCCAAACCCTCAGTCCTCCGCCCCTAAGCAACCACACAGATGTGTTTTGCTATTTAGCTGTCACTTTTACGCAGAGGACAATCCCACTATGCTACAGGCGGCCCGGAGAATGTCCCTTTTCAAACCCCATGCTGGGCTGAATTGGATGGGTTGGGAGTTGGGGGTGGGGGGGCCGGATTAAAGAGGGGGTGAAAAACAACTTACGGTGATTTGTAAAACGGAAGAAAACAATGTGAAAGAGTGCACAACAGGAAGTGCACTGCATTGTCACACAACACACCCTGGCTCGGCGTTCAGTTCACTGCGTTAGGACAGCACTGCACACCCAGGCTCTGTGTTCAGTTCACTGCATTAGGACTGCAGTGCACACCCTGGCTCTGTGTTCAGTTCACTGCATTAGGACAGCACTGCACACCCCAGGCGGCGGTACGTCCGCCTGCGTGAAGGCGTCTCAGAACGGGCGACGACTGCAGACCTGCGTTTCGGCCGCAATGCCCCTTCCCCGCCGTCCTGCCCGTTCTCCACCAATCACACGGCCTGGATTACGATGATGTCATAGCTTTAAAGTTTCTGTCCAGCTGCACCGTCTGCACGGAGGGCCGTGTTCCTTTATGCACACTCGCGTTCTCCCAAGCACACTACCCAGCGCACACTTCATGCTGAAAGGTGCGCAAGTATACTTCCATATTGTTAAAGCACTCGTGGTGAAACGGATGGGCTGGCTTCTTTGACGAGTCGAAGACAGGGCCTGTGTTCAAAGCCAAGCTGCATTTCAATGAAGATCAGCCTGAACTTTAGTACGAGTAGCATGCTAGTATTGAAGTGTACACAGCCAGAGAGTGCTAAACACACGCGTGCAGTATGCAGTGTTGATCCAGCCTCCAGTGTTAATTGACGGAGGCCATTTTGGCTCCTGGAATCTGAGCCGCGGCGCTAAGCCATAAGGATTCTGCACTGGATCTGCGGCATCTGGCATGGCCTGGGTGGGTGGAGCACGCCCACAGCTGCAACTTAACTTTCAAACCCTCTCGGTGGTTAGCACTCTTGCGGAATTCTCCCTTTCTTTCTCTCTCTCTCTCTCTCTCTCTCCTCTCTCTCTCCTCTCTCTCTCTCTCTCCCCCTCCCTCCCCCTCTCCCTCACCTCTCTCTCCCTCTCTCCTCTCTCACTCTCCTCCCCCTCTCCCTCCTCCTCTCTCTCTCTCTCCTCTCTCCTCCCTCTCTCTCTCCCTCCCTCCCCCTCTCCTCACCTCTCTCTCCCTCTCTCTCCCTCCCTCCCCTCTCTCTCCCTCTCTCTGTCCCTCCCTCTCTCCTCTCTCCTCCTTCTCTCTCCCCCTCTCTCTGGACTGAGGCTCTGAAGGCCTTGCTGGGGGGGGGGGGGGGGGGTTACGAGAGGAGAGGGAGTAGAGATATTTACAATGACGGCAAAAGTTTAAAACCCAAACGACTCTTTAATGGCGCACCGAGAGATAGTGCGGGACAGAGAGAGGAGGAGGAAGAGGAGGAAGAGGAGGAAGGGGAGGAAATGGGAAAGGAGAGAGAGAGAGATTAGGGGGTGGGGTGGGGTGAGGTGTCAGGGGAGCACTAGAGCAACAATAAGAGCAGTGTCAGAGCGAGGCCCCCCCACCCCCACCCCCCAAACCACCACATGACATCACTCCTGCTCCACAGCTGCTGTTGAGCTGGCCCGCTTCCTGCCAAGATACCTGACCCTGTTTCTCTCTCTCTCTCTCTCTCTCTCTCGCTCTGTCGCTCTCCCTCTCTCTGTTTCTCTCTGTCCCTCTCTCTCGCTCTGTCGCTCTCCCTCTCTCTGTTTCTCTCTGTCCCTCTCCCTCTCTCTCACTCTTTCTCCCTCCCCCTCTCTCTCTCTTTCTCAGTCACTCTTCCTCTCTCCCTGTTTCCCTCTCTCTCCCTTTCTCTCTCTCTTTCCCTCTCTGTTTCTCTCTTCCTCTCCCTCTCTTCCTCTCTCTCTCTCTCTCCCTCTCCCCGTTTCTCTCTTTCCTATCTGTCATTCACTCCCTCTCTGTTTTTCTTTCATCCCATTCCTTTGCTTCATGTAATTATTTTAGCAGAGGTCAGGGGTCACTGGGTGTACCAGCCTGCCCCCCCCCCCCCCCCCCCCCCCCCCCCCCTTCGTTTGCTCCGCCAAGCGTTAATTACCGCCAGCTGGCCACGCCCCCTTTCCTCCCGTTGATGATGTTTCCAGCCCCGTCCTGAGGGGAATATTCTCCACACGCAGGAAAACAAAATTCCTCCCTCTCTCTCTTTCTCTCTCTCCCTCTCTCTCCCTCTCTCTCTCTCTTTCGGGGTCACACACCCCGTCTTGGCCTTTGGCTGTGGTCGGGGGGGGTTCTTGATGTTTTTTTCTTCTTCTTCCTGTAACAGTCCTGCTGTAAATATGACGGGACTGTCAGCCAATCAGAGGGAGGCTGGAGCGGAACACACTGTAACCAGGAGACGAGTGCGGAAGGGGGGGGTTGGGTCTTCCGGAACACACACGACAACATTCCGTGTTCTGCTGCAGCGTTCCCTCTCTCTCTCCCTCTCTCCTTCTGTCCCTCCCTCTCTCTCTCTCCCTCTCTCCCTCTGTACCTATCCGTGTGTGGAGAGGAGTCTGCCATTCTTTCCATCTCTCTCCCTCTCTCCCCCTCTCTCTCTCCCTCTTTCCCTCTCTCGCTCTCTCTCTCTCTCCATCATCCCTCCCCTCCCCCCTCCCTCACAGATCAGCATTCATTAGCAATCAGAGGGTCTCTGGAGAACTGGGGCTTTTAATTACCTCCTCATTTGCATTTTTGCATATTAATGACTGCAGTGTTTTTTTTGTTTTGTTGTTGTTTTCGTTTTTCGTTGTTGTGCTTGAGCTGCTGCAGTGGCTTAAAGGGGCGGAGCCCCGCTCTCCCCTGGGGGTCAGACCCCGGTGTGACCCCGCCCTCTCGCCCCTCACCCCGCTGGGGGAACGGGGGAACGGGGGGGGTCGTTAAAACGGAGGTGGAGAAGGAGGAATGTCAGAGCTGTCTTAGCGCAGGTCACGGAGAGATCAGAGGCTGAGAGAAACTCCAGAGACTGAAGAATAACCCAGCAGATGGGGTGGGGGTCAGGTGACTCAGCGTTCCACACCTGGGTCACGTTCAGTCCTGACGAAACAGAGCAAAGCACAGGTGCTCCTCTTTTCCTTTCAGTCAGCAGCCAGTGAAAGCCTTGGTGGTGGACTGAGATGAAATAAGATATATACGTATTTTACTGAACCTCGTGGGGTAATGTGTCCTCTGCGTTTGACCTGCAGTTGATCCTGGTGACTCAGGAGCAGTGGGCACCACAGTGCAGCGCCCGGGGACCAGCTCCAGCTCTGAGGCCAGAGCCTCGGTCAAGGGCCACGGCAGGAGCACCCCTTACCTGACGTGCATGTCTGAGTGAGGGAGGAAACCGGAGTGCCCAGAGTAAACCCACACGAACACGTGGAGAGGGTCTGACCAGTGGGAATCGAACCCACAACCTCTCTATTGCACGGCAATCAGCGATAACCACTCAAATCACTCAGCCAATCATTGACTTAAATGAATCAGCAAACAGCAAAAACAGCAAAAGCCAGCAGACGCTGCGGCCTACCAAATGGTTGGCATTTATATAGCGCCTTTATCCAAAGCGCTGTACAATTGATGCTTCTCATTCACCCATTCATACACGCACTCACACACCGGCGGCATTGGCTGCCATGCAAGGCATCGACCAGCTCGTCAGGAGCATTTGGGGGTTAGGCGTCTTGCTCAGGGACGCTTTGACACAGCCCGGGTGGGGGATCGAACCGGCAAACCCTCCGACTGCTCTTACTGCCTGAGCCATTTCGCCCCATGGGGGGTGTGTGTGTGTGTGTGTGTATATGTGTGTGTGTGTGTGTGTGTGTGTGTGAGACCTTATTGGGTTTTGGCAGGGGCATGTTAGCCTTGCCGGGGGGGGGTCCCGTCTCGGGGGGGGGGGGGGGACTCACTCCATCTTGTACTTCTTATGACTCTCTTCTCTTCTCACAACAACCTGCCATTCGCCATCTTCAGCAGAGTGACCTCCCCCCCCACCACCTCTGACCCAGTCCTCTCACTAGCTTGTAGGGTCGCAGAGGTGCAGAGAGGGGTACCCCGATATTGGGGTCTGTGTGCGGGGCATCTCAGGCAGCAGTTTGGGGTGGGTTGTCCCAGTTTACCTGAAGCTCGTTCCACTAAATGGGAACCAGTCAGAAGGATTCACTGGACGACCAACGCAACAGAGGCATCTCCATGGAAACAGGATTGGCGCGATTCTTGGGCGCGCTCCAGCGGGACGTGAGCGAATGAGAGCCGGCTCTGGCCGAAAGAGGCAGTTCGTCTTTCGCCCGCCTCGACTGGCCGAACAGCAGGACACCAGCAGGGCGAATCCCACGTTCACTTTCAGCGGGAGCAGTCCGTGATGTTTGCTGCCCCCATGTGGAGAAGTGGTGGTAATGCGTGTTGATTTTGAATTTCCCTCCCCCATTGGCAAAGTCTGCTGGGGCTCAGGCAATCCGCTAAAATTGAGACGGCTTAAGGTACAAGTAGTAAAAGGAAACCGAATAAAGTCATAACATCGTACCTTTGCAGAGTCAAGAGTCGGAGATTGATTTAGAAAAATGTTTTGAAAATAATTTGCGCAGTATTCAAACTCCTCTAGTTCCAAAACTTCTCCCAATGGAGGAACACTGAGCTCCAGCCTGAAAGCCCCCTAAATCAGCTCACACACTGCGGGTGGAATATGGGGGTGCAGTTGGCAGTTTTTCCACCACAATTGGGGTCTCCTCAGGCATGACAGGTTTTAAGATAATAATCTGTGCTGTTGTCTGTTCAGGCCCCACCTTCCTGTGGATGTCAGAACAGCTGAGTCTCTGACCTCTTTGAAGCGCAGACTGAAAACTCGCCTATTCCAGCAGCACCTTTCCCTCCCTACCCCACTGCTCTCATTAGCCAGGTGTATGCTATAGCCTATAGGTTATAATTGCACTTGTGTATAATTGCGCGCACACACACACACACACACACACACACATATATACAATATAGACTCAAGACAAAAACACACACAAAGGCACAATTAATTTCCTTTTTATATAAAGATTTTTTCAACTTGCGAGAGCGATGCCAGAATCTATTTCAGAAATTTTAAGAAAAAAAAAAAAAGGGGAGGGGGGGGGGAATGTAAATAACACATCATTTAGCGGTCCCACATGAACACGCGGGTCTCGAGCGTCACTCCTTCGTCCTGAACAGTCACAGAGGATAAACGTATGCTGCGGCCTGAGTCGCGAGAGCCTTCTGATGTACCGAGCGTTTCGACGAGTGCCGTGACGTCACCAGCAACAGCACAGCTGAGCTGCAGTTGGTCGAAGCTCGTCCCGTTCTCAGGTATTTACTCTTAAACGCGCGGAAAGCCCGGCGTTATGTTCAGAATGGAGGTTCGCTCGGAGAGTCTGCGTTGCGCGTCACTGGCGGTCAGAGTTTGCATGCCGAAAGACGGCCGGTCGAAACAGGTGCTTGTCGCTATGTGCAGATTTGCGGCGCTGACTAAACTGCATCCCAAAAACCCAAAAACACAAACAAAATATTCAAGTTTTTCACGTTCTCGTGTAGTTTCTTTGCCTTTAAATAACAACAACAACAACAATATCCGTAATGGAACTATCAAAATAAGAACAGCAACGAAAATTAACAGCAGTATTTAAAAAAAACAAAAAACAAAAAGAGGAGACTAAACATTTCTGGAAGGCCTCTCCCCTGGAACCCCTCCCACCACAAAGATTGACGTCAAACAGCACAGGCCCCGCCCCCTGCAGGTCTGCCATAACAGTTTTCCCTTTTCCCAACACAAGCTCCAATGAGGAAATGGAGAATTTTAGGAATGTGTCAGCTGTGATTGGCTGCCAGGAGCTGAAACAGGCTGGGAGAGGCAGAGGGAGGGGGGAGAGAGAGGGAGAGAGAAAGAGAGAGGGTGAAAAAAGAGTAGGAGAGGGAGGGAGAGGGAGAAAGAGTGACACAGGTTTCTTGTACCACTGAAAAGTTAGGGAAGGGTGGAACTCTGGGACCAAAATATTAGAGGTCTGGGAGTTGACAGGGCAGGGTTAGACAGTGACCTTCAGCGACCTTTCCAACACTTGTACCCATCGCCCTCCTCCTCCCCCATCAGCAACCACAGCCATTGGGTCCCAGAAGACCACACCCACCTGCCCGCCCTCCCTGATTAGTGCAAATCATCTGACCCCAATCCACCAATCAAGGTGAGAGGACTCTTTAGTGCAAACTGACAAAGGAACTGCAGAATTTGGACCCCCAAAAACTATTACCTTTTACATAAATGTGTTTCACACTTCGACAACATACCCTGCCTTGTAGGTAAACACAACTCCATTTGCGCACACACACACACACACACACACACACACACACACACACACACACACACACACACACACACACACACACACACACACACACACACACACACACACACACACACACACACACACACACACACACACACACACACACACACACACACACCCCAGTACACATTTTGCTGTTATACATTCATTCCCAAAAATAATTATTTTCTTAAATATTTTAAAGTATGCATGTGGGCAGGTCTGTTTGGGTGAAGCGCACCAGAGTAGACAGAGTCGCCCAGTCTCGTTCCAAACGATGTATTCAACCACGAGACATTTCATTCCGTACGGTACAATTCTAGGGTACATCTTTTGACATGGTTTTACATGCAGAAAGCGCACACTTTGCTCTGTTTTAAGCTGTTTTTTCCTCACACGCACAGGACCACAAAACACAGAGCGGTGGATGGGTTGGTTTTGTTGTGGCTACATCCCTCCTGCAGGAACAGCACTCCTGCACCTCACTCACACACACACACACACACCACACACACCCTCACACACACACACAGACATGCAGACACACACACACACACTCACTCACACACACACACACACACACACCCTCACACACACACAGACATGCAGACACACACACACACACACACACACACTCTCCACTGCCCACTTACATCATTACACTTTGGAATATTTGGGGAACCAAAAAACTGAGGGTCTGGGGGACTTAACCTACATAAGGCACATTCTTCTTCTTTGAATCCAAGCTTTGGGATAACCTCAGCCCCCCCCCCTCTCAGACCCCTGATGGACCCCTGGCATCAAACATCAGAGCCTGTGGAGTTATTGTGTGTGAGTTACTACCACAGACAAAGAGACCACCACAGCGGATTTGAGAGAGTGTGAGGTTTAGAACTGCTACATTCTCGTTCTGTCTCCCCCTGGTGGTCGGCTGGGTAAACTGCACTCTCTGTGCAAAAGAATCTCAATGGCTTTGCGTGAAGCTGCCCCATCTATGAAAGAGCCATATTTTAGTGCAAATTCCCGCTGTCTCAGCTAAAGCCCTTCTCTCCAGCGCTCCACAATAATTCCCCGTTGCCATGGCTCCCAATTCCCATCAGCGCGGGAAAATATCACTTCCCCCAGAGGAAGGCATAGAGGGCCTTTTAGTAACACAGTAAAATGTTCTGCACAGAAATCAACAAGCTCTGTCATTCCTGAGCACATCAATAAGTTCAGGTATAATGTCGGATTAGGTGAATTATTGGGTAATAAATAAAAGGACAAATTTGGCCGGAAATCAAGAAACGGCATTCAAGTAAGCTAGTGTACACACAGCTTTTTAGCGAATTGAGGACTTTGTGGACACAAAACCCCACATCCCTGCTCTGCTCTAGACTGATCTCGAGTCCTGCTAAAATCAGAGCCCCAATGCCCTGTTCATCACATCACGGTCCTCCAGGGCCAAAGACTGCTGCTTCTCCACCCTCCCTTTACCTGGGAGTCAGGTGTGTTCACCCTCCCTTTACCTGGGAGCCAGGTGTGTTCACCCTCCCTTTACCTGGGAGCCAGGTGTGTTCACCATCCCTTTACCTGGGAGCCAGGTGTGTTCACCCTCCCTTTACAAAACCCACTTGGACAGCGACTTGAACCCACGACCCAGCTTTAGTGCGGAGTATTGCGCGCATAAATAAGCTACAGGCGTGATCATATCACCATGGCATCAGTATGCACGGGGTCAAGCTATTGGGAGTCAACAAGCACGGTGACGGAATTCCTAGATGTACATAAAGGCGCCCCTTCTCCCAGATTTGTCCGTTAAACAACAGTCCTGCTTCAAAGCACTGGGGGATTCGGAGACGGTGTTTTATTCAGCTGGAGCAGAGTGAGATTCGCGATGTGTCTGGGCGAGTTTGACACGCTTCGCTTTTTTTTTTTTAAACGCGCCTGCGGTCAGGAGCCTGAACTGAGCGGTAAAAACAAAAAAACAAAAAACGGAGACACGGGGTCCTCGCGCCGGGCGGCTGTACATTCGATAGCTTGGGTACAACGGAGAATTGTGCGTGGATCTATTTGCATTTCTAGAGTCAGGAGAATCTAGAAAACATCCCTGTTTTGGCCTCGGGAGGAAGGGATATCATTTATTTTCTAGTGAAGCGAAACTATAAATATTTCCAAAGAACCTGAAACATGTTTTGGAATGTGGCAGAACAGCACTACACTCCCCTTCAAACCAGATCCCCACCCCTATCCCAGCATGCAGCTGGTTCTGGGTCCTTGTCAGGACCTCCCTTTGAGACACACAGTGCAGTCACTGTCGCCCTGTTAAAGCTCAGAGCCCTGGGGGTCAAAACCCTCTTCCCCTGCCTTTCTCACTGCGTAGCCTCATAAATATACCCGTCTTTTTAAATACATTCCCCCAAATATGATATATTCTCAATAAGTAAAATATTTCTTTGATAAAGAGGTGCTTTTCAAGCTCATATTAAATAATTACAAAAATAAATTAGTGATTGATTTGCCTTCTTCTGTGCAACTGACAGTGTGGAGAAGCTCAACTACCCCACCTGGAATTCCCGCGCTCAATTAGATTGGCCTTTTTTAAAACAAATTTAAAGCCCTAAGGCAGCATAATAGTTCACTTCCCAGGGGCTTTTGATATTATTTCAGTTTTAGCATATGTTCGAGACTGGCCAGGGCAGTCTGCTGCGCGATTCGTGATATTCTAAATACGTACAGACAGTTCATAACCCGTCTGCTTCGCAATGGCAGGTAAAGGGGCATTCTGGGATTTGTAGTCTAAAAAATAATAAAATACACTTCAAGTACTGCAACTCCAGAGCAGTTGTGCTTCCAGAGGTTATACATGTGAATACTGGCTGAATATTCTTTATAAAATGAGGCTTATTCTGGGTTAGAACCGTTCACCCCGGTGCAATAAACAGTATGTATGTCTATCATTGAGAATAAACACGATACAAATTAATTCACTCGTACGTACCGCCCCCTGTTAACGGAACATTCTCCACAAGCTGCTTCTCTGATTTATATGAAAAATATATATATTTAATGCTTTAAACTTCAATGGCCCCGATACCCACCATTGTAAAGGCAGCAGGTCATGAGAAACTTTGGTATAAAACCAAAACCCTTCATTCCACATGATCACCATCAGGGGTCGCACACACCAAAACTGAAGATTTTCTCAAACTGATAGACACGTATGCACACGCGCGCGCGCGCGCGCACACACACACACACACACACACACACACACACACACACACACATATTTAAAGTGTCAAGTACCAAAAGCAGTTAATGCAAAAAAGCAAAAAATAATTTAAGAAAA
>NC_083764.1:64616866-64636866 GCF_963514075.1 Conger conger | reverse complement strand
GCCCGTTGGGCTGGGTGAGGAGGGGCGGAGCGACGGGGCCCCTGAACTCCGCAGGGTCCCTGAGTTCGGCGGGGTCCCAGGGCGCCCCCTCCCGCAGGAACAGCTCCAGGTACTCCTGCGCCTGCCGACGGCCGGCCCGCTCTCCGTCTCTCTCCTTCCCTCGCTCCCTGTCCTCCATCTCATCCTCCTCTCCGCCCTCACCGCTGGGCTGCCGACGCAAACGCACCACAGAGCCGCTCAGACAAGCCCACAGCCTTCACTCGTTTGTGCGATGTGTGCGTATGTACGTGTGTATAACGTTAGCGTTAGCAGTAGCAGTGCGTATATATGTATAATGTTAGCGTTAGCAGTAGCAGTGTGTATATATGTATGTTAGCGTTAGCAGTAGCAGTGTGTATATATGTATAATGTTAGCGTTAGCAGTAGCAGTGTGTATATATGTATAATGTTAGCTTTAGCAGTAGCAGTGTTTATATATGTATAACGTTAGCGTTAGCAGTAGCAGTGTTTATATATGTATAATGTTAGCGTTAGCAGTAGCAGTGTGTATATATGTATGTTAGCGTTAGCAGTAGCAGTGTGTATATATGTATAATGTTAGCTTTAGCAGTAGCAGTGTTTATATATGTATAATGTTAGCGTTAGCAGTAGCAGTGTTTATATATGTATAATGTTAGCGTTAGCAGTAGCAGTGTTTATGTATGTATAATGTTAGCGTTAGCAGTAGCAGTGTTTATGTATGTATAATGTTAGCGTTAGCAGTAGCAGTGTTTATGTATGTATAATGTTAGCGTTAGCAGTAGCAGTGTTTATGTATGTATAATGTTGGCGTTAGCAGTAGCAATGTTTATATATGTATAATGTTAGCGTTAGCAGTAGCAGTGTTTATGTATGTATAATGTTAGCGTTAGCAGTAGCAGTGTGTATATATGTATAATGTTAGCGTTAGCAGTAGCAGTGATTATGTATGTATAATGTTAGCGTTAGCAGTAGCAGTGTTTATATATGTATAATGTTAGCGTTAGCAGTAGCAGTGTTTATGTATGTATAATGTTAGCGTTAGCAGTAGCAGTGTGTATATATGTATAATGTTAGTGTTAGCAGTAGCAGTGTTTATGTATGTATAATGTTAGCGTTAGCAGTAGCAGTGTGTATATATGTATAATGTTAGCTTTAGCAGTAGCAGTGTTTATATATGTATAATGTTAGTGTTAGCAGTAGCAGTGTTTATATATGTATAATGTTAGCGTTAGCAGTAGCAGTGTGTATATATGTATAATGTTAGCGTTAGCAGTAGCAGATGTATGTGTATAACATTAGCATTATCACTAGTGTTAGCATTACCAGGGGCAGCAGCAGGTATATGTGTATAGCATTAGCATTAGCATTATCAGGGGCAGCAGCAGGTATATGTGTATAGCATTAGCATTAGCGTTAGCACTAGCATTACCAGGGGCAGCAGCAGGTATATGTGTATAGCATTAGCATTAGCATTACCAGGGGCAGCAGCAGGTATATGTGTATAGCATTAGCACTAGCATTACCAGGGGCAGCAGCAGGTATATGTGTATAGCATTAGCATTAGCATTGGCATTATCAGGGGCAGCAGCAGGTATATGTGTTTAGCATTAGCACTAGCATTACCAGGGGCAGCAGCAGGTATATGTGTATAGCATTAGCATTAGCATTGGCATTACCAGGGGCAGCAGGGCGCGGGTCTCCAGCAGCTGGGCGCACACGTCCCTGACGGGGGCCACCTCCAGCAGGCTGGCGGCCCGCAGCACGTGGGCCAGGCTGTGGCGGCTGAGCGTGAGCGTGGCGGTGTAGGCGAAGTCCAGCAGCGCGCCCAGCGCCTCCGGCCGCACAAACTCCAGCGCGTACACGCTCTGCCGGCCGGCCGCGCCCGAGGCGAACAGCCGGCCCAGGTAGGCGCTGCAGGCGGCCAGCACCGAGCGGTGCGCCGGGAACTCCCGCCCGTCCGACACCAGCAGCACGTCACAGAGCAGGCCCGTGCGCCGCTGCCCGTTCAGCGCCGCCAGAACCTCGCCCGCGTGGTCCGGGAACGGCACCGCCACGGGGCCCTCCCCCGCCCCGGCCCGCCCGCCCGCCCCGCCCGCCCCGCCCGACGACATCTTCCACCAGCCGGCCGCCAGGACCCCGATCGCCCCCGACGACGACGATGTCACTGGCCACGAGGCCACTCTGCCCATCTGGAAGAGAAGGGGGAGGGGCATCGAGTCAGCGAGCGAAACTCTTATTTATATAAAAATTTACAGAGTGCTTCGCGTGATGAGAAACGTACACAAGCGTGGACAGCAACGAATAACACAGGTGCTTCACATAATGAGGCACACACATTCACACACACACACGCGCACGGGCACGCGTACGCGCACACACACACACACGCACACACAGACGCACATACACACGCACACACACACACACGCACACACAGACGCACATACACACACACAGACACACATACACACACACACACAATTATAATGGGAGCCAGTCGGTCTGGTCTAAGCAGGTTACCCCACCCTGTACTGTGTGCTACATTCCTTTCCACTTGGGCCTGGGGAACGCACACACACACTCACACACACACACTCACACACACTCACACACACTCACACACACTCACACACACACACTCACACACACTCACACACACACACTCACACACACACACACACACACACACACACACACACACACACACACACACACACACACACACACACACACACTCTTGTGCATTGGGTGCATCTCTCATGGATATTTCATGTATCCCGTGGTGTCTGGAATTTCAATGGGCGGATCGATTGTAGCAGAATTACCCCCCCCCCCCCCCCCCGCCCCGATGAGGCTGTCCCTTCCTGTCTCATCATTCTGCACAAAAAGGGTGCTCCCTGTAGGTACAGAAAACTGCACCCCTCACCAGAAATATGACAACTTTGTCTCTTTTTTTGCTTGGAAAACAAACTCATTTGTATCCAAAGAGAGCACTACTGTACTTTCAGGGTACATTTGATTGAAATGTGATTATTGAAGGACCAAGTCGTGCCCCCGGTGTCACTTCGTTTCTGAGAGGAAACTTGTGGTGAGTGCATTTCCTCTGCTAGTTCCTGACGCTGATCGGCTGGATTAGCTTGCAGCTAAGTGAGCGGAAATACAGAAAGGTGGATTCACTCGACCTTGCACCTCAATGGGGACATGAAGGCACTCCTGTCCATATGTTACAGGACATTACAGTACATTACATTACATTACAGCACAGTACATTACAGTACATTACAGTACATTACCGTACATTACAGTATATTACAGTACATTACAGTACAAGCATTTGGCAGGCGCTCTTATCCAGAGCGATGTGCGACAAAGTGCAAACCACAACCAGGGACAAGCATGCAGAGAACCCGAGAGGGAAGTGCAGTCTGAAGTTCCTGAAGTGACCGCACAGATAAGAACCTAAGAACCTTGTAGATTAATCCAGTAAGACAAACAGAAGTAGCAATGAAACCGTCTCAGCAGACGTAACGCTGGCACTAATAAAAGCAGTGGTCTCCAAAAAGAGGAGTCGCGGTCTCTTCCGGAACTGACACGGGGAAACTCGCTTCTCTACCTCAGATTTAAATATCTTAAAACAAACGCTGAAATAAGGAAGGGAGCCGGCTGGTGCCTCTGAGAGACGCCGCGGCACCCAGCACACTAGCTGGCAGAGCATCGAACCAGTCGCGATAAATTTGATCGTTTTTCCAAAAACCAAAACGACATTCAAACAAGTGCATAGCGCGGCCACAGAACAAACACGGACAAGGTACAATGCAAATAGGATCGGTTGTAAGGCCACGAACGGAAGTCCAGCACACAAGGTAGATAGGCCAAGTCTGTATCTACTATACAGAGACATCTGCAACTTCAGGAACCACAGTACTGAGACAAGTACTCATTCAAAAGTCCTACATTAAGCAAAAAAATTCATCACTGGTGTGTGTGATACATCAGCTGTGACATCACTGGTGTGTGTGATACATCAGCTGTGACATCACTGATGTGTGTGATACATCTGCGGCCTTTTTTCAGCTATATTGGACGGTATATAGTGTAGAGAGACAGGAAGAATGGGAGCGAGAGAGAGGGGAAGACATGCGACAAATTGTCGGACGGTCGGATTCGAACCGCCGACGTCGCGGCTCGCAATGAGCATGCGGTCAGTGCTCTACAGGCTGCGCCACCGAGACACCCCCCCCTCCTTGCTCTTTAACACACACAGAGCAGCGGTATCTTTTTAACCGTTAAAAGTGAGACTAAAACACCCAACCCACACACACACACACACACACACACACACACACACACACACACACACACACACACACACACACACACACACACACACACACACACACACACACACACACACACACACACACACACACACACACACTCCTCCATCCACCTGTAAAATGTATATTTCCATTCACGAGCGTGAAGGCATTCTGACTGCCACCGACTGGGTTCACCGTCGGAGGCATTTCAGGAATGCTGTCCCACAGCCCTGTCACAGATTAATTATGACATCATAATCCACAATGGATTCCACGTTCAGATGAACGGCACCATGGGATTGAAATCTAATCTGGACAGGGACCATGGCAACTGTCGCCGGCAGCCCACTTTAAGTGGTGCACAACTGATTAATGTTTCTCACATAAATCTTTGTGATCATAATTGATACCGACTGAGGAGGGCGGCTGCAGTTATGAGACCCAGTTATGAAGTAAAAGTTGGGAATTCCGAACCGGGAGCAGAGGGAAGAATGGTGGCCGAGCCCGGATAAGGAAAGTTGAAGGACTGACACGCACCCAGGGCCGTTTCCGTGACAACGACCCGCACTCTTCAGCACATGAGCTCGGAGGAGGAAACTGCATCAAAGTTTATTTTTATTATCTGTGTGTACACCCAGGGCCGGTGTTGAAACGTGAGTGCCGAACACGCCCGAAAGTCAACAGCCCCCTCTGGCAGGAACGCACGCACGCACACACACACACACACACACACACACACACACACACACGCGCGCACGCACACACACGCACACACACACACAGTGGGTCTGCCCTGGGTTTCATTTCCCACAGAACATTGCTTCCCTTTAATGCACCAGCCTCCGGTTCACCGCCATTTACAGAAGTCGGGGAAAGCGTCCTGAACTGACCTCGCCAGGAGAAAAGCCTATTAGAGACGACACCTGGGATAACAGGATCCAGCCCCCACCCCGGTGCCTGCCCGCCCCACACACGGGTTTACAGGGAGGGGCTCTGTTTGCCTTAGCGCCGGTGGGTCAGGTGTTGGGAAACACGGGGGTGTGGAGCGCAGACACACCTGTGTGTCTCATACCTGGGACAGCTCCAGAGAGCGAGCTGTGGTGGCCTGGGGCCTGGGGAGGGGGGGGGGGGGAGGGGCCCGGGTCCTGGCACAGCGCAGGGGAGAGGGGGGGGGGAGGGGCCCGGGTCCTGGCACAGCGCAGGGGAGAGGGGGGGGGGAGGGGCCCGGGTCCTGGCACAGCGCAGGGGAGGAGGGAGGAGGGGGGAAGGGGGAGGAGGGAGGGGATATAGGAAAGAGCAGAGAGATACAAGAACCCACTCAAGAGACCACAATACAACTTGGCAAATGGGCTGCATTTATATAGCGCTTTTATCCAAAGAGCTGTACAATTAATGCCTCACATTCACCCATTCACCCATTCACACACACACACCAACAGCGATCAGCATTTGGGGGTTGGGTGACATGCTCAGGGACACACCCAGGGCGGGCGATCGAATGAACAACCTTCTGTCTGCCAGACGACCACTCTTACCTCCGGAGCCAACCTCGCCCCAGAGCACAATCATGATAATCCTTATGTAAGAAACGTCAGACCATAATGAAATTTCATTTATATTATATTATATTATATTATAATTATATCACATATTATACTACAGAGGAGACTTGGGACGGGGCCTGCTACATGGAGCTCAGGGTTTCTCCAGCTAATACACCGAGTGGTTTCTCCAGCTAACACACTGAGCGGTTTCTCCAGCTAACACACTGAGCGGTTTCTCCAGCTAACACACAGAGCGGTTTCTCCAGCTAACACACTGAGCGGTTTGTACAGACCCGCCCTTGCCTTATATAACCACTGAGCATTATTGGTTAAAGGACCCCCCCCCCCCCCCTCACTCCCCTCTTACCCTCCCCCACGCTGGCACAAAGCTCTCTTACCTGATCCTATCATGAGATCCACACCCTCCCCCTCCCCTACGCACTCCTGCCACCTCCTTCTACGTCTGCCAAGCAGGGCGTTTTTACGAGCATCTGGAACCACCAACGCTTTTATGATCCCACAAACAAAGGTCAAAGTTCAGCCCGTCTAACTCCTGCAGTTGCAAAATGTCTCCCCGCAGTGTCTGAGTCCATAGGAGTGACGATCGAATATGCAACAGGAACCCTCTCCAACACAAGTTTATGATTCATCGGAACTGACCACTGGCTTACGAGAAAAGCAGATCCCCAAATGTTGGGACGGATTTATCCCACATCAAGGAGTATCGACCTGGTCAGGCACATAGTCTATAAAATATGCACTTGGTTTGTAAAATATCTAGATATCCTCCCACTTCCCGAATACGGTGGAGTTCAGGGGCAGATGCATGTGTGGCTGCATTGAATGGGAACACCGTGACATCACAGTGACCAAATGAGAGATCCACTGTGACATCACAGCTGGCACTATTAGAGGGTCAATGTGACATCACAGCAGCCACCATAAGAGAGCCACTGTGACATCATAGCTACAAGCACTTACCATGAGAGATCATGTGGAGACAGAAGAGAAAAGACATAGCCTTATTATTATTTCTTTATTTTTTAAAGCACCTAAACTTCACGGGTTCAAACCAGGTGGGGCAGTGCCGCTCTGCCTTTGGGGCAAAGCGCATGCAGCAGAGTGCGTCCCCTTCTGGGTGAACGGGTGACGTGAGGCACGTTAAGCAGGGCGTCTGCCAAACAAACAAACAACAAAAAAAAAAAAAGTAAAAAAGTAACGCAACCAGTTCTGCTGCCCCCTCCTCCCTTTCACAGGGACAAAGAGATCCCAGTCACCAGCCTCCCAACGTCAGAGAGGTATGAGCACATGCACCCCTCCCTCTGAACTAAGAATGGACGCCCCCCCCTCCCCCCCGGCTCATACACCCCCCCCTCCCCCCGCCCCCCCCACACACACAGATCAGGTGCAGGGCTAGCAGTGTTTCAGTGTACGTGACTCAGAATGCGAAGAGAAGGCTTTAAGTGGGTATTCCGAATACCACCCTCCTGTAATCGCCTCGGCCTCCCTCTACAAACACACGACCCCCCTCCCCCATCTTTGTGGAGCGCTGCATCGTTTTCTATCATTTGTAGGGAAGAGGACTTCCTGCTTGCCTGCGTGCCTGCGTGCGTGCATGCACGCACGTCTGTGGCGTGGATCACAGGACGGAACATCACCCCTTATCACATGACCACTTCCCAGAAAGCCCCTGTGCTGGTCTGCCCCTAACCACAGACAGCTGCTCCACCCAATGGCCAACTTCCCTTTTAACGACACAGGCCAGAAAAAACCCCCACAGTGCACATTGTGGCACACATCACACAGAGGTGCTGTACCATGTCATCAGTGAGATCACAAGTGGGATTGGAACGCTCTTTCCTGGACATTCTAATGCTGATGTCACAATCACTACTGGTGACTGGAAGCAGTGTAGTTCTAGACCACTGACTTTGAATGTAGAAAAAGGAACATCCCAGAAACCAAAGGGGCTCTTCAAAAAAGGGTTCAAGTAATAATCTCTGTATAATTTATATTTTCTGTTCGAATGACAAAAGGGAGAAGAGAGTTATAGTTTTCAGAAACATAATTGCGCTGTCAGCTGGCAGGTGTCTGTCCTTTAATTTAAGCCTCGAATTGTGTCGACATACAAAGGCACAGGTACGTAAACACGCAGACACACACACACACACCCACCCACACACACACACACCCACACACACACACACACACAGCAAACGCCACTGATCCCCTGTTTAAGCAGTCATTTCAGGATGAAGGTAGATTAACATGTTACTTAAGGACAGGCGAGGCAAAGGTGTGACATCACAGTGCAGCAATGCAGCCCACCACTAATAACTCTCTTGGTGCAATTGACCAGGAAATCATTTTAACCTCCCTCCAAACTGAAAACAGCACTTACAGGGTACGGGGGGGGGGGGGGGGGGTCAGTCTTTTAGAGTATTTCATAGGTCCTGACCCAGGTCTAATTTCAGGGAACCGCTTTTAGTCCAGCTAAAAACAGCCTATTCCTGAAAAGGCACGGATGGGGTAAAAGATCGCGAGCAGTCTCCTTCTCAAGAGGGTTAGGGTTAGGGTTAGTTAGGGTTAGGCTCGATTCGTGTCCAATCAAACAGTCCACGTGTGAGTACAGAGTGAGAATGAGCTACCTGGAGATAACAGCCCACCTGAACTGCCACGAGAAGGGCTGTGGAATTAGTCAGGAAGTTCACGTCCACCTCAGACCAGCTCCAAAAAGCGCGCGTTTCATTTACGCCTACGCGCTGAACAGGTGCTCTCTCGTTCAGCGAGAGACTTCCGAAGCGATTATTCACGGATGGCTCTGTAGCCCAGAGGTGGTTAAAACACCGTTTAAAAGCCAACCACCCCTCCTTATGGTTTTGGCTGCAACACACCTGCATATCTTTGGTGAATTATGCAACTGACATTAAAACACATGTCTTTCCTCATTGGGTGTTTTGTGAAGTGGGTCACAGGTGGACACACACAGATGGGTGGACTCAGACGGTTACCGACAGGAAGAGGTCAGGAGCGCCAGCGAGGTCATGATGATGACAACACAGCCTGGACTGGAGCTCGCAGCCCCCTGTTTGAGAGCTCCACCCCCCCCCCCTCCTCCGTGATTAACCCAGTCTGCTGGTGCTTCTCCTTACCCGACCCTCTCCCTCTCGCCTTCTCCCTCTCCCTCTCCCTCTCTCTATCTCCCTCAGCATCTCCATTTTTCACACACACACACACACACACACACACACACACACACACACACACACACACACACACACACACATCCTCACTCAGGGTCATTCAGATACACACACATACTCAGGGGCTACACACTTGCGTACACACACATACGGATAAACACACACAGGCAGGTACGAACAATTTTCACACACACACACACACACACACACACACACACACACACACACACACACACACACATTCACCTCAGAAAGATAATTAAATGTCATCGTTAAACAAAAGGAAATCCCTCACACCCCCACCATCACCCAGAACAAGTTGAACCAGAAACCGGTTGCTTTGAATCACATGAGTGCACGAGGATCAAACCACAGCCCCACTGTACTGCCATACCCTCTCCCCCTGCCTCTCTGTCATATCCACAGCCCCACTGTGCTGCCATACCCTCTCCCCCTGCCTCTCTGTCATATCCACAGCCCCACTGTACTGCCATACCCTCTCCCCCTGCCTCTCTGTCATATCCACAGCCCCACTGTGCTGCCATACCCTCTCCCCCTGCCTCTCTGTCATATCCACAGCCCCACTGTACTGCCATACCCTCTCCCCCTGCCTCTCTGTCATATCCACAGCCCCACTGTACTGCCATACCCTCTCCCCCTGCCTCTCTGTCATATCCACAGCCCCACTGTACTGCCATACCCTCTCCCCCTGCCTCTCTGTCATATCCACAGCCCCACTGTACTGCCATACCCTCTCCCCCTGCCTCTCTGTCATATCCACAGCCCCACTGTACTGCCATACCCTCTCCCCCTGCCTCTCTGTCATATCCACAGCCCCACTGTACTGCCATACCCTCTCCCCCTGCCTCTCTGTCATATCCACAGCCCCACTGTACTGCCATACCCTCTCCCCCCGCCTCTCTGTCATATTCACACACACACACACACACACACACAGTAACACAATCACACAGATACACACTCACACACACTCACACACACAGTAACGCAATCACACAGACACACACACACACACCAGCAACAACCCACATCAACCCCCCCAAAGCACAATCCACACCAACCAGGTATAAACACTACCCCCCCAAAACACAATCCACACTAACCATGTATAAACACTACCCTCCCAAAACACAATCCACACTAACCATGTATAAACACTACCCCCCAAAACACAATCCACACCAACCAGTTATAAACACTACCCCCCAAATCATAATCCACACCAACAATTTATAAACACTACCCCCCAAATCACAATCCACACCAACCAGTAATAAACACTAACACCCAAAACACAATCCACACTAACCATGTATAAACACTACCCCCCAAAACACAATCCACACCAACCAGTTATAAACACTACCCCCAATCACAATCCACACCAACCAGTTATAAACACTACCACCCCCAAATCACAATCCACACCAACCAGTAATAAACACTACCCCCCAAATCACAATCCACATCAATTAATAAACACTAACACCCAAAACACAATCCACACTAACCATGTATAAACACTACCCCCCAAATCACAATCCACATCAATTAATAAACACTAACACCCAAATCACAATCCACACTAACCAGGTATAAACACTACCCCCTCAAATCACAATCCACACCAACCAGTTCAAAACAAAACAAGCACTTAAAAAAAAGTTTGAATGGCGTATTTCCGCGGCGGGGGGAAATGGGGGATCTCACCTCGGCTGGGGTCTCCATGGCTACCGCATCTGTAACTGGGTCAAACAGAGTGTCAGCGGGGTCCTCCTCGTCTTCCTCCCTCTTCGTTCTCCCACACCGCTGCTGCTCCCGCTGTGCCTGTCCTCAGTTAACCTCCCCCCCTCCTCCTCCTCCTCCTCCCCCTCTCTTCTTCTCCTCTGCTGGGATTCCGCTGCTTCCTCAGCGCCGTCGCCCGACGCCTGTCACACACGGAGAGAGAGAGCGCTAGTGCGTTCGCTCTTCCTGGCTGTCGAGGTAGCGTGCCTCTCTCTCTCTCTCTCTCTCGCGCTCTCGCGCTCTCTCCGGCGTGTCCTGGGGAGGATCTGGCCCCTGACAGAGCTGCAAGAGAGACAGGCCAGCTCAGAGTCGCCCCCAGTCATCCAGGCAAGACCCAGCCTGATCCCCTCCAAGCAGATAACCACCTCAAGCCCCACCGCCCCTTCCCACAACCCCCCTCCCTCCCTGCTCGCCCGGCCCCTCTCTATTTTCAGCTTCCCCTCCTCTGACTGGCTGAAAGGGCTGTCGCTCAACACACCTCCCCGCCGGATTGGCCAAGAATCACTCCCCCCCTTCACTCCCAATGTGGCTGAGGGCTGTGCATTCTGGGAAGTGTAGTTCCCAGCCTCAGTTCCACCTGCTGGGAAGGGCCCGGCTATGAACTACAAGTCCCAGCATCCCCCCCCCCCCCTCTCTCTCTCGGTTGACACTGCCCCCTGCTACCTTATGCCACCTCCAAGCCTGGTTCAATGCAAGCAGCCGGGTCGGAATTACACGCTACGGAGCGCCGCCGGGCGGATTCCCGGAACAGAAAGAGGAGTTCCATCCAAACAGGTCCCGCAACCCCAGCCGGAAAAGCACTCCTGCCCCCCCAGACCTAAAGGGGCTGTGTCCAGGACACACCCCTCCCCTCCCCGCCCGCCTCTCACCTCACCTCACCGCCCCATCCTTGACCTGAGCTGACCTCTCCCTCTCCCCCAGATAGCATTCCAGGTCCGCCCGCCGAGATTGAGCGAATTAAGAGGGGCTTAACTCGGCCGACCGGAATAACGGCGCTCCTCTGCCTGGTGTTCCGCGGCCGGGAGCCGGAGCGGGGGGGAGCGGGAGGCTCCGGGGGAATTCTGTCCGCCAGGGACACGTTCCCAGACGCACGGCAGCTCTTTCCCCCCCGCCTCACTCTTAAACTCGGCTGCTTCTCTGTTTGTTTCTGTGTTGTCGAGCAGCTTAGCTTGCTTTGTCGTTTACTTTAATTCCCCCCCTCTCCTCACTCACTCGTTCTCCCCCCCCCCCCCCCCTGGTAAAAGTGAGACTTTTACCAGCGGGACTGAGGGCCGGTTGGCGTCCGACCGGGCGAAGTTGAGAAGGAGGGGGAGTTTGAAACAAACTGAAAGTTGACAGAAGTAAAGGCGCTGTGCCGGCGTTAATAAAGGCTCCGCGTGACGCCACCAAACAGAGACCACCTCACCTCACCTGGTCACGGTGCTGCGTTTGCTCTTCTCCTCTCGCTCCGTTTTCTCGCTCTCTCGCTCTCTCTCTCTCTCTCCACACAGAGCAGCGCAGGCACCAGCCTAACAGCTCAGCTCCCTTCCTGGTTTCTCTGAGGCCGTGGCCCCTCCCTCTCTCTCTCTCTCTCTCCCTCTAGCTCTCTTTCTCTTTCCTTCCCTCTCTCTCTCACACTCTCTCCCCCTCCCTCACTCACTCAGCCCTTCTCTTAAAGGAACAGCACCCCCCCCCCCCCACCCACACACACACCCACACACACATCCTCTTTAATGCCAGGGGCACACTGGCACTACGCTTCCTACAGGGAGCCAGACAGGACAAAAACTGTTTCAAAAAAAATAAAAATAATTATGAGACTCCTTACCCAGAAGACTTCACAGGGAGTAGCCAGACTGTCTTTTAGTATTATTGTTATTGTGGTTGTGGAAATAGTGCTGAATTTCGTGATAAAGTAAAAAACATGAAATTAAAATCGTGGTTATGGGGAGAGCTAGGTCCTTCACATCTGTGGCAATGGTCTCTCTCTCTCCCTCCCTCTCTCTCTTTCTTGTGTAGACCCCCCCCCCCTTCCAAATCCAGCAACAAACCTCTTCCATTCATCTGCTTTCAGCTTAAAAGGGGTGGGGGGGGGGTGGGGGTGGCACGGGGAGGTTGATCACATTACCTGGGTTTCAAAACAGACTGAAATTCACAAGAGCACTTTTATGTTCAAACAAAAACTTACAGGAGTGGAGAGATAGAGCAGGACTGTGTGACGTGTGTGGTGTGTGTTAGTGTGTGTGCATCTGTGTGCAAGTGAGGGTATGCATGAATGTGTATGAGTGTGTGTGTAGTGTATATATGGGTGTGGGTCTATATGTGTGTGTGTTATCTGTGTGTGTGCATGACTGCGTGTAGTATACATGCGTGTAGGTCTATATGTGTGTGTGTGCGTGTGCGTACTGAGTCACAGACCCAGCCAGTCTCAGAGGTGAGAGGTCATTTTCTCTGTTAAAAGTTCACCACAATCCAACTTCCAACATCCATAGTTTTCATTCTTTGCTGATAAAGAAATGTGCCATTTACAAGGAGAGCATCTCGGTTTTCAAGGCTCTAAGACAGCGCTACTCAACTCCACGTCCTGCGGGGCGCAGTGTCTGCAGGTATTCACTCCTACCTTGTGCTACACCACCTGATTCCACTAATTATGATACCTGCTCGGTTCAGATAACGAGCCAATTAGTGGAATCAGGTGGTGTAGCGCACGGTAGGAGTGAATACCTGCAGACACTGCGGCCCGCAGGACGTGGAGTTGAGCAATACTGCTCCAAAACCACAACGTGGAATAGATTTTTTTTTTTTTTTTTTCCTGCGTGCCTAAGTGTTATCAAAAACATTCTCCTTCCCCACAATGCAACTGCAACATTTGCAACACTGGAGTCCTCCCTGCACAAGAGGCCAAGTGCATGTTGCAGTTTCCTGTCTGTCCTCTGGGGGGCAATGTTTCACATATATTTGCATATAGTTCAGGTCCAGCATCCAGCATTTTCTAGTGCAAACACACCATTCCTCAGAAAACAAACTGCACACCAGCTTATGTAGTTTTCCTTCCCGATTCAAAACTCTCCCTCTCTACATCAGCAGGTGTGCAGTGAGCATTCTGCCACAAAATGGCAGCCGTACACTGCCCAGGTGTGTGCTGCATATTGGTCCTGGCGGGTTGAGGCAAACTAACTCACACTCACACTCACACTCACACTCACACACACACTCACACACACACTCACACACACACACAAAAAACCACGAGACCAATTTCCGTCGTTTGTCTTTATGTAACGTGACGTTTATTGACAATAATGACTCTTTAAAAAAATTATAATAAAGGAGATGAGCTTTTAACAGTTTCTCTTTTTTTTTTTGCTTTAGTACAAACCACCTCCACTTAAAACGGTTAAGAAATAAATCCACAACAAAAAAAAAACCCCACAGAGCTCCCGGCCCCCAAATGCCCCCATCATCACCATAGCAATGCAGTCTACCCCCACAGCCCGACTCTGGAAAATATATATTATACATTT
Source organism: Conger conger (assembly GCF_963514075.1). Lineage (NCBI taxonomy): Eukaryota > Metazoa > Chordata > Actinopteri > Anguilliformes > Congridae > Conger > Conger conger. The sequence continues at coordinate 64,622,470 of NC_083764.1, read as the reverse complement.
ATATATATATATGTTCCTCCCTTCACCAAATATTAAATATTGTCATCATGCATCTCTTACCAAGAAAAGCAAACTAAACCTGAGACTGAAGAAGCCCGACAACTAGGGGACGCTCAATAAACTCTCCTCTGATTGGTGCAGAAGTCCAGCGAGACGAGCCGGAGCCAATCAGGGCAGAGCGTGCTGGGCGTGCGAATGGGAAAAGCATCCCTCTGTGTCTCCGCCCCCCTCCCTCCCTCCCACAGAGCCGTGGTCTGTTCAGCGCGTGGTCCTCCATCTCGGTCTGATCACATCCGTTTTAACACTCAACGTTACATCCAAACCCCGGCGGTCCAGCCAGCAGAGCACGGACCCAACACGCCATGGACACACTTGATTTGCGTATTTGTGTTTACACGTGAATATGCAGCCACGTGTGTAGACACACACACACACACACACACACACCTGCATTTAGACAGCTGAATCTCAGAGATGCAAACACTCGGGAAACCAGGGATGGATCGGGAGGGGAAAGAATCCAAAATGCAGCCATTTTAATGCGGATCATCGAGTGGAAGATCACGTGCGTTGCTCTGCCGTGCATTTTTCCACAACTTTATTTTGCAGTAATAAACATGATTAGAAGTTACCCGATAATCAAGCCACAACTCAATCCGACATTTTGTTTCCAGCTCTGGTTTTGTTCTTCGCTCCCGTCCGTTGAGTCGGGGATGAACGCGCAGTGCGAGCTGTTCTTTAATGAACGGGGCGTGAGACCGGTCTGTTTGAGGCTTGGTTTCGGGCAGCAGGGACGAGAGCAGGTTTTGTACGAGTAGACTCAAAATGGCCGCCGTGTCCCCAGGTTCAGACCGCTCTGCCCGGGAACGTGGGGTTTGCATCGCCGAGGTTCTGCATCTTCATCTAAACGCCCTGCACTCATCACAGCCCAGGAGAACAGCCGCAGGACACAGCGGACGAGAACGGGACGTGACTGTTTTTTTTCAGAAATGCAGAGGTGAAAACACACCCGAACTGAACCGAGAATCACATTCGAATAAAGAGGGCAAAATGTGAAAATGTAATGTGCAGGTGTGTGTGTGTGTGTGTGTGTGTGTGTGTGTGTGTCTGTGTAATGCGCTTGTGTAATGGTGGCTGTGGATGGGTGCAAATTCAGCCGGCAATCACAGAGACCCAGTAACCAGGGAAACCAATCACCAGTCACTCGAACCCAACAGGTGGAATATGGCTCTTACCCTCAGGGACCCTTCTGCACAAACTCTTCCATAACTCTCCGAGCATCCCTCAAGCCAAACAATAACGTCATCTCCCAAAGCTATTACAATACTGCTTTAAATAATCAGTACAAATACTCGTATGAACCCTGCTGTGCGGATACAAAGATCAGTGTGAAAGATTTGGTTTAAAGTTAGGGCATAATCATAGTTATCCAAAACAAATCAACAAAAAAAGACTCCCACTTGAACATAACCCATCGGACTAATACCATGAGCACGGTCTATACGGACACTTGGTTCGGTACGTTCGAAGAACAGAGAGAAAAAGAAGTACAAAAAAACTTGAAAGTCAATATTCAAATTCTCAATCTCGGATTGTGAAAACGACGACCAAGGCTTCCCTGCTCCTCTCGGTGACGGGACTATCTAACCGACAGCGCATTTGGAGAGAACCTCTCTCCGAGCGGTTACAGCCCCACATACAGAAACGCACAAAATGGCAGTACAGCCACAGATGCTACACATCCACCAGATACTCTGTGTTCTTAAAATGGAGTGTCAAGCTTTGCCTCCCTACCACTGATGCCGTGACCTTACACTTTGATGTCACTTCTGAAAACCCACTAAGGGGTGAGGCCTAGCACAACACCGAGGCGACGGATGTTCAGCACTGCAACGAGCAGCAGAACCTAAGAAATTAATGCAGGAGTTGAATATCTGGTTGGTGTACGAAATCAGTGGTGCAGCAGGAAAAGGCTCCAAGTCTCATTTAAACCAGCGATGAGCATCATTGGTTTCGCTGGTGTTAAAAATGACCCGCCAACGTTTTCTGAGCCCTCCTCTCCCCTCCTCTCCCCCTCTCCTCCCTCTCCTCTGTCAGTTCCTCGAGATTCGCAGTTCTCGTGTGAAATCCTACGCATGGTTTCTGAATGGGCACGCTTGTGTCTCCTGAAGCAGGAAACCACAGAAGCCGCAGATGAGGCAACAAACGCAGAGACTCACACCGCGTGGCAGCCCAACGCACAAGGGGAACCTAAGGGTTCTTCTGCATGAGACAGCGGAGGGGAGGAGAGGGGAGAAGGAGGGGGGGAGGGACGAATTGAGTGCGCGTGCGTGTCTGTGGGCGGGTATGTATATGCGTGTACAAAAGAGAGATGGAGTGTGTGAGAGAGAGAGAGAGAGGGCGTGAGCGTGAGACAGAGAGAAAGAGATGAGAGGGAGAGAGAGAGGGATAGAGTGCGTGACAGAGTGCGTGAGAGAGAGAGACAGAGACAGAGAGAGTGTGCGTGAGAGAGAGCGCTGTATATCCCAGTGGCGTGTGCAGACAGACAGTCAGACAGACAGACAGACAGACAGACGGCCGGTTGCTCAGCCGCAGGTCAGACCGCGGTGCGGGTGGGGGTGCTGGGCTGGTTCAGGCCCATGGTTTTACACAGCCAGCCCGCAAAGTCCACCTCCTCCACCTCCGACCGCTTGATGAAGGTGTGGTTCTGCTCCGCGGAGAGAGGGAGGGAGAGAGAGAGAGAGAGAGAGGGAGTGAGAGGGAGAGAGTGAGAGAGGGAGAGAGAGAGAGAGAGGGAGTGAGAGAGGGAGTGAGAGAGGGAGAGAGAGAGAGGGAGTGAGAGAGGGAGAGGGAGTGAGAGAGGGAGTGAGAGAGGGAGAGAGAGAGAGGGAGTGAGAGAGGGAGAGAGAGAGAGAGAGAGAGGGAGTGAGTAAGAGAGGGAGAGAGTGAGAGAGTGAGAGAGGGAGTGAGAGAGGGAGAGAGAGAGAGAGGGAGTGAGAGAGGGAGAGAGAGAGAGAGGGAGTGAGAGAGGGAGAGAGAGAGAGAGGGAGTGAGAGGGAGGGAGTAAGAGAGGGAGAGAGTGAGAGAGTGAGAGAGGGAGTGAGAGAGAGAGAGAGAGGGAGTGAGAGGGAGGGAGTAAGAGAGGGAGAGAGAGAGAGAGGGAGTGAGAGGGAGGGAGTAAGAGAGGGAGAGAGTGAGAGAGTGAGAGAGGGAGTGAGAGAGAGAGAGAGAGGGAGTGAGAGGGAGGGAGTAAGAGAGGGAGAGAGAGAGAGAGGGAGTGAGAGGGAGGGAGTAAGAGAGGGAGAGAGTGAGAGAGTGAGAGAGGGAGTGAGAGAGGGAGAGAGAGAGAGAGAGAGAGGGAGTGAGAGGGAGGGAGTAAGAGAGGGAGAGAGTGAGAGAGGGAGTGAGAGAGGGAGAGAGAGAGAGGGAGTGAGAGAGGGAGAGAGAGAGAGAGGGAGTGAGAGGGAGGGAGTAAGAGAGGGAGAGAGTGAGAGAGGGAGTGAGAGAGGGAGAGAGAGAGAGAGGGAGTGAGAGAGGGAGAGAGAGAGAGAGGGAGTGAGAGGGAGGGAGTAAGAGAGGGAGAGAGGGAGTGAGAGAGGGAGAGAGAGAGAGAGAGAGAGGGAGTGAGAGGGAGGGAGTAAGAGAGGGAGAGAGTGAGAGAGGGAGTGAGAGAGGGAGAGAGAGAGAGGGAGTGAGAGAGGGAGAGAGAGAGAGAGGGAGTGAGAGGGAGGGAGTAAGAGAGGGAGAGAGTGAGAGAGGGAGTGAGAGAGGGAGAGAGAGAGAGAGGGAGTGAGAGAGGGAGAGAGAGAGGGAGAGAGAGAGATGGGTGGGTGGTTAGACCAAGACATGTACAACAGCGGCATGGTCAGAGGTCAGAGGTCAGAGGTCAAAGCCTATCCTGGCTCTGCGTCATTTAATGACAAGAAATAGCCTCCCCATTAGTGTTAGCGTTAGCATTACCATCAGCATCTTCAGGTCAGCTCTCTCCGCAGGGTTCTTTATAAGGCTGAAAGGAGAGGAGAAAACATTTAACATTTAAAAGTTAAAGATTAGGCAGTTGAAATGACACGTCTTTAAAGATCTAGCCAGCAAACGTGAAACCCCACACACTGAAAACACACACGGATCGGGGTAAAAGACGGAATAAACCGCACAGATAGACAGCAGAGCTGGGACGGGGAACGGCGGAACTTTCCGGAGCACTCCGGAGAGGAAATTCCCTCCCGTGCAGAGCGCCAACATACACGCACTTATTTCCTCTCCCGTTTTTTCCCCAGTTTTTCCACTTGCAAACACCTTATTGCAAATTACACCTATCCAGAGTCATCTCCATATATTCCCTCCAGTTTCAACACGCACTTACCCCATGTGTCCATGGGAACGGCAGTCTGTGAGGGTCATTTTCTTAATTGACAATGTGTGTCAACATGAAGACAATCATGTGATTAAAAATAACCTTTTATTTTTCATTCTTATTACCATTAGACCACTTTCTGAATTAAGTGCTTACTAGGAGTCTTTCTCTGTCTCTCTCCCAGCAGACAGACAGCCTTTGACCTTAATGTCTCTGCTTCTCCTAGAAGGGGGTAGCTAGCACATTCTGGTCTTACGGCAAGGTCAAAAAGGGGTATTCAGAAGACAAAATACTGATAAATGTTCGTGGCCAGCTTCCATGTCTTTTTGTTTTGGTAAAGCCCCCCCTTCTGGAAAAGTGTGTATAAGAGTCATACTGTGTCTGATTCATTCAGCCGCCAATCAGACAGCCGGTAAGCTCTCACTTTGTGTTATTTCTTTGCAAATAAAGACGAACGTTAAACTCAAGTATAGCTGTCGTTGTTTTTACTGGGACCCGCTTCCTCAGGCGATGCTCACCGGTGAAATGTTAAAAAGGGCATTTTAGCCCCAACGCGTCACAAGCAGCCCCCTTCACCGGAACGTTCCGGAACCCCGGGGGCAGGAAACAAAATGGCCGCCCGGACGACGCTCTATACCGCAGTGTCACAGTGAAAACTACCGGCTGCACTTCACAGCCCAGACTTTATATTCTTGTTTTTAAAGTAATTGCTTTAGCCTGCGCTACTCGGTCTCTGCTCGACGACTCACGCCCTTCCTCGAGCGCCTCGCTCCGGTCGCCGATGGCCGACGACGTGCTTCCTTCTCCCAGATAAGCAGGGTGAAGGCACAGCCCGTCCCACAGCGGATGAAACTAGGCCGGCGGCTGCCCTTCAGGCACAGCACCCAGCCCGTATACGGAGCGACAGCAGGGGTGGACAGCCCAGGTGTCAAAATAAAAGTCCTGCAGCGAGTTTCTTCAGCCCATGAGCTCAGCTGATTAGTTCAGCCTCGTGGCTGAAGATTTGTGCTCATTAGCAAATCCAGCCGATTAGAACAAAATCCTGGGGAGGACTTTTACTTTCTGAACCTGGATGTTCCACCTCTGGTACGCAGTCAGGAAACGGGTGGGCCTATACCTGCTCACCTCTCTCCCTTTCACGTGGTACAATGTGGAACCAGGCCATGTGGAGTGAGCCAGCCAGCTTCCACATTAACACAGCAAAACAGAGGTAACTGTGAGCCGGCCTGGCTCTGGATGTTCACACTGTA
>NC_083764.1:64612407-64616666 GCF_963514075.1 Conger conger | reverse complement strand
TGTCAGCTTGAACCAGTCTGGCCATTCTCCTCTGAACTTCTGCTCATTGGATGTTTTTTGTTTTTTGTACCCATTCCCTGTCACATCTAGAGACTGTCGTGTGTGATACTCCACGATACTCAAACCATCCTGTCTGGCATCGACAGTTATTCCATGGTCAAAGTCACCAAGATCACCTTTTTTTCCCCATTCTGATGTTTGGTCTGAACAACAGCTGAACCCCTTGACCACATCTGCGTGCTTTTATGCATTGAGTTTGTGCCACATGATTGGCTGATTAGATATTTGCATTAGGATGCTGATGTACGCTTCTACCTAATAAAGTGATTACTGAGTATATATGTTTTAAAGGGAAATATACATTTCATATAATTCCAATCCTAAAGGGTAGTCAAAATCTAATTTTAAGTCCAACCTTCACACTCTGGATCATTTATATTTCATTTTTAAGCATTTAAAAACAGACACAGCCAGTGTACCACATGCACTGAATCTACACACGTCAAAACCTGCAGGGGTTTTTTTTTTCAGATACACATCAGCGTCTATATACTATTGAATATGATGCTCTCAGAAATCGGGATCACATTTACGATTGAACAGGACTATACCTGAGCAATCATAAACTGCCAAATGAAACCCAGAAATATAGACGTTGTTGTGGAACACAACTGTGACACACTGCATAGCTTATTATTTAGTAATGTCATTTATTTTCCCATCCCTTTGCCATTCTGGTGCGGCCTCTTTATATATCCTTTTGCCCATCGTATCCTGTAATTAACATGATTCATTTGTTATTTAGCTGACGCTTTTATCCAAAGCGACTTACAGTTGATTAGACTAAGCAGGGGACAATGTGATTGGCTGTTGTGCACATTTGTGTCAGGCCCCCTTTCAAAAACAAAATGAAGACAAAGACATACAACGACATATAAAGTTAATCAATACATTACAGGGTGCCGAAAAGAATAATGAACTAGAAATGAATTATTATATGAATAAATATAGTTCATAATGAAGAGTGTGCAACAGGAGAGGGGGCAGTAGGGATAGTTGGGCCCTGCACTTCTGAAATGATTCCGCTGCCCCTGGCAACAGAACCATCTCCATCACCATGTTTTTTTTGTATTTTTTACTGAGAATAGGATTACTGCAACAGCTTATCTCTTTATCACCAAACAGACAAGTCGTACTGGCCAAAAGCTTGCATGCTCCGAAAAAAAAAACCTTGCAGTCAATATTGGACTTTATTTTTATAATCTTTTACTTTGGTTGTGCTTTTATGGGTCTCTTTTTATTATCTTCCAGGAGTAATTATCTTAAAATGTTTTTACTGTCATATTACTTTTGATGATCTGTCATTTCAATAACTTGTCATCACTCTCGTTTTTATTACTCTTGTGATATCTTCTACTTTTTAAATTCTACTTTAGTTTTATTCTTTTTTATTATAACTTGTTATTATCAAGTCTATCCTTTTTAAAATTGGCTTTTCATGATTTATCAGGTACTTCTTTTTATTGAGAAGCACCAGGGGGTACAATTTGTATGAAAATGTGTTTAAGGACATAAAATTCATTGGATTATAACTGTTTTAATGTATCTTGAATAGTTGTTTTGTGAAACACTTTGTCTTGTACTGCTATACACAATACTAATACTAATACTAATACTAATACTAATACTAATAATAATAATAATAATAATAATGATAATAATAATAATTATTACTTTATGCAACACGTGATGCCACTCTGCAGTTGCTAAAATGGCTGCCACTGTCCTCCTACATTCCGCTCTGCTCTCCTGTGTGTTTGGGCCCCGCTGCATCATGGGAAGGCGCTGGAGTGTGAATGAATGATTAAGGGAGGATGTCCATTTCATCCAATCAATCTTATTTACTGTTTTTTTTTTTTTTTCTTTCTCCCTCCTTCTCTTTTTTTCTCCTCCACTCGCAGGGTTCATATTTATTTCCTAATAACCCACAATTATCTACAATCCGGAGCTATAGTGCACTTTGTGCAATAAAGCCCGGCGCAGCCCTGCTGAGCTTGCAGTAAGGTCCACAGCCGGGGCTGCCAGGCTGGTTTTCACAAATTTCATGGGCCGAATTTTCAGAGGATTGAAAAAAAAAAAACATACTGTAAGGGAATCATTAGTAGTGGTGGGGTTTACCGAGGGGACGTGGAGGGGAAACGTGGGGATTCTTTCTTCGTGTCAGTTGAATGGGGGGGAGGGGTATATGAATATTAATATTTCTGAATATTTTTTGCGGAATCAACTCCTAGGTATCTGGCAACTCTTTGGTATCTGGTGTGGAGGTCAATATTTCCTCACCAGACACAAACACAGCAAACGCCATAATCCATTACAGTTTTGAGCAACAAGAGATTTTTTTTGGGGGGGGGTGGGGGGGTTTGTTATGGATCCATTCTTCACTGCACATTTTTGGGAAGTGGCCAGGGCTCAAATCCCTCTTGGTAATTTTGCTGTTCTGTCCCTGTCTGTACATGGCCCATGGTGTGGGTCTGTGCTGGTGATGTCACACTCAAGTTCTGGGGCAATCTTTTCTTTTTCCAGCGTCCTTTCAGGGTGCAACCGACGTAAAAGTCAAACTGTACCCCCACTGGTGTTCCCCTTTGCCTACCTCCAGCGGTGGCTTCTCGTCCTGAATTTCCGTAACATAGCCCTCGTTGGTGCCATTGTCCGATAAAGTTTCAACGGTCAAAGCGAAAATAAACCTACTTTCGTTTACAACGGTTAACGTCATCCGAGCTTGAAGGGGATTTAAAAACTAGTTGTCACGTGCACCTGCCCGCGCGGTGGTAAGTCTCCATTCTTCGTCTGGCCGCCCGCCGCTCTTTTCACCCCAGTGTTTTAACCGACCTGTTGGTGTCCAGCTGGACTCATATGAAAGAAAGAAGCATCGACCACCCCTCATGGAAAAAGGCTGCTGTCGATGATCTTTTTTTCTCCCCCCCCGCATCTGGAAGTGTTAAAAGTCCCTGGTGAAGTAGAACGGACAGTGTGGCGCAATTATTCAGTTCCTCCAACGGTCACAACGTCCAATACAACCAACAGAGGGCACTATATCTCATCGACACGAAAGCTTTTATTGGGGGACGACGACACCCCCCACTTAGAAACAAACTAGAAACGGGGAGATTAATCGATCAGTAGATAAATTAAGTATTTTTTTCGTAAGTTTGAAACTGCATATTAACAGCGATGATCTGCGTGGCCATTATATATAATTTTATAACACTGTCATAATGCCTATAAGTTCTGTCAGTAAAGACGCGGACATGATATGTATAAAATAAGCCCACATTAAACTCCTTTGAATACGAAAGGCAGGCAGCTGTAATTCGTTTTTGCCATACCATATTCAGTGATTATGAATTGGCCCTCCTCGGTAATATAATAATATAATAAGGTTCCACATCTTCCACTAGGTGGCACTCAAACCCAATCACATGGCAGTGACATCACAAGAAAGAACTCTGGTCTCCTGAGACGGTAGTTTCCATGGTGACAGTGCACTGGCCAGTGCGCCAGTGATCCCTGCTGACCTTATGCAGTGACCTCTGACCTCCTGGGCATTGCTGGGGCCAAGGGTTACCAGTGGCCAGAGGGTAGTGAAAGCACTCTACTGATTGGCCCTAAAAACTGCTTGCTTGCATTCTCATCTAGATAATCAAAACATTGACTGTTTCTTCATCGCATACGCATTGTGTGGCACACTTCTAGGACACACACACATGCATACACACACACACACATGGAACTACATTACTGCTTTGCTTTAAAACAATATCCCAGCAGTGCAGAGGGTAAAAAAGGAAATAAACATTCTTGCAGTTGACAGTAACAGGAGAGGGCAGTAGAAAGTAAACAAATATAATTTTTCCACGTACGCGTGTGCACTGTATCGCAACCGGATAAAATTTTGCGCTCTGAGTAATCTGCCTCATATCAGGAAAAACAACAGGCCGATAGAAATCACAGTCATAAACAGAACTTAAGAGCCATAGCAATTACAGCATCAGGTATAACCCACTGTACTAACAGATGGTCATAGGCAGTGTGGATACCCCCCCCCCCCCCCCCCCCCCCCCCCCCCCCCACACACACACACACACCCTCAGCTCTCCAAGGGAGTAATTATGGAATCGTGGGTACTAAAAGTCATGTGATCTCAGTCTTCTTCTCCGGAATAATTTATCCCCCTGGGCTGATAGCTCGTCAATATCAAT
>NC_083764.1:64572407-64607407 GCF_963514075.1 Conger conger | reverse complement strand
TCTTCTCCTCCTCTCCTCTCTCTCCTTGGCTCTTCCCCTTTTCCTGACTCTCGCTCTGCCCAGTGGGAGAGGCCAGGCAAAGATGAGAGGAAGAAATAAAGGAATAAATGAATTGGGAAAATGGAATGTCCTGCTCCTTCAAACGTCAGTTCGAAGTCACGTAAGCTACAGATGTGGCAGATAGGGAGAGGTGGACCCACAGGTCAGTTACAGACGTGGCAGATAGGGAGAGGTGGACCCACAGGTCAGTTACAGACGTGGCAGATGGGGAGAGGTGGACCCACAGGTCAGTTACAGACGTGGCAGACGGGGAGAGGTGGATCCAAAGGTCAGTTACAGACGTGGAAGATAGGGAGAGGTGGACCCACAGGTCAGTTACAGACGTGGCAGATGGGGAGAGGTGGACCCACAGGTCAGTTACAGACGTGGCAGATAGGGAGAGGTGGATCCACAGGTCAGTTACAGACGTGGCAGATAGGGAGAGGTGGATCCACAGGTCAGTTACAGACGTGGCAGATAGGGAGAGGTGGACCCACAGGTCAGTTACAGACGTGGCAGATGGGGAGAGGTGGACCCACAGGTCAGTTACAGACGTGGCAGATAGGGAGAGGTGGATCCACAGGTCAGTTACAGACGTGGCAGATAGGGAGAGGTGGATCCACAGGTCAGTTACAGACGTGGCAGATAGGGAGAGGTGGACCCACAGGTCAGTTACAGACGTGGCAGATAGGGAGAGGTGGATCCACAGGTCGATCATTTATATGTCAGGCTTTCCGAATAAATCACTTTCGCAAAAGGATGCGCTCACGTTTCCTTGCTCAAAGGAAAGGTTGGGAGTTCCTAACGCCTACTTCTAGCTCCTAGACGGAACGTTTAAGGGGCTGGAACATCCTTAAAGGTGGCGGAGCTCGGTCGATCTCTGGGTCAGGAGCGAGGAGAGGAAGAGCAGAGAGAGGAAGAGGAAGAGCGGAGAAAAACAAGCGACTGGAATGAGCCCCCAGCGCCCTGGAAGTGGGTTTGGGGCACGTCTGTTTAATCTAGGACTCTAAACCAGCATCCTGCTCTGGTCTGTTTAATCTAGGACTCTAAACCAGCATCCTGCTCTGGTCTGTTTAATCTAGGACTCTAAACCAGCACCCTGCTCTGGTCTGTTTAATCTGGAACTGTGACCCGCTGTCCCGCACGCTTGCCATGCCGGCTGGGCGTTTAGGCGAATCCTCCGTGGAGCCCTAAAGGGGAGAGCGTCAGGAACTCCCTCTGCTCCCTCAGCGACTCACTGGACTTGTTAGCTGCGGTTGCCGTGGAAACGACCCCACATTTGTCTCTGCCCCGACCTCTGACCTCTGACACGTGGCTCTAGGAGATGACCTCTGTCCACCTGCTTGCCCCCTGTCCAGCACACACACACACACTCAGACACTCACACACACACACACACACACACACACACACGTACACACACACACGCAAACACACTCACACACACACACACACACACACACACACACACACGTACACACACACACTCACGTACACACACACACTCACGTACACACACACACACATACACACACACACATGCACGCACTCACACACACACACACTCACACAGCACACACATACACACACACACACACGTACACACACACACACATACACACACACACACACGTACACACACACACACACACACGCACACACTCACACACACACACACTCACTCACACACACACACACACACACACACACACACACACACACACACACATACACTCACACACACACTCACACACACACACACACACACACACACATCGTAATCCAAACAATGTTTTTTATTCAACAACATAATTTTCAAAGTTCAGTTTGAAAGATTTTTAATTTACATTCATATTCACCTTGACGTTACGGTAGAGTTCTAATTGTTTTCAATTCAAATAGCATATCCTCAAAAAGAAATCTTAATCAAAACATTTTTAACTTGATTTTATTTATTAAAGTCACTTCAGCGATAAATGTGCGGAACGGAAAGGTACTTTCACAGGTAATAGCGCGGAGTTATTGCTCTGTCGATGGTTTTGTGTAAACAGCGAGAGAGGCCGGCGTTTGGGATTCGGGGAGAAGGCACACCCCCGATCTGCCTCCTCGCCCGTGGGGACTCCTTCCGGCAACGAGCGAATAAAAGCGCAGGATGAAATCTCAGACTCGCTCTAACCTCGTTAAACCACACGCCCCGCTGCTCTCCCAGAGAGAGAGTTATTTATACAAAACGCCGCAGAGGTGAAAACACGGCCCCGAAAACAGGGGGCTGCAGGGCGGATCGCCCCGTTAATGAGCCGGGTCTCAGCGCAGCCGTGCATGTGCGGCTCTTCAGCGGACCGCGTTGATCGTGGACGTGATTGGTCGCAGCCTCTCCCAGAGAGGGAGGGTATCAGACGGTGGGGCAGTCTTGTTGCACAAGAGAATCTTCTCTGGATGATGTGGCTCCTACCCTCTCTCCAAAAACTATCCACCCAGTTACGTGTTTGTCCCACCCAGTTAACACGTTTGTCCCACCCAGTTAACATGTTTGTCCCACCCAGTTAACATGTTTGTCCCACCCAGTTAACGTGTTTGTCCCACCCAGTTAAGGCGTTTGTCCCACCCAGTTACCATGTTTGTCCCACCCAGTTAAGGCGTTTGTCCCACCCAGTTAACATGTTTGTCCCACCCAGTTAAGGCGTTTGTCCCACCCAGTTAACTAACATGTTTGTCCCACCCAGTTAACATGTTTGTCCCACCCAGTTAACGTGTTTGTCCCACCCAGTTAACAGTTTGTCCCACCCAGTTAAGGCGTTTGTCCACCCAGTTAACATGTTTGTCCCACCCAGTTAAGGCGTTTGTCCCACCCAGTTAACCGTTTGAAGAGCAGGTTTTCAGGATGTTTTTTTTCTATTTCCAGCAAAGCTAAGCTAAATGCTCAGCTAAGAACATTCCAGTCGCTCATTTGTGACCTCATAAGACGGAAGCGTGGGCTCAAACCATGACCCTGAGAGGAGACAGCTGGGGTTCATAATGATTCGATGATTCAGCTGACGCTTTTATCCAAAGCGACTTACAGTTGATTAGACTAAGCAGGGGACAATCCCCCCAGAGCAATGCCGGGTTAAGGGCCTTGGTCAAGGGCCCAACAGCTGTGCAGAACTTACTGTGGCTACACTGGGGCTTGAACCACCAATTTTCCGGGTCCCAGCCATACACTTTAGCCACGAGGCTACAGGTTGCCCCACATATTAAGCTGGGAGGTGATTGTGCGCTAGTGACTTCCTCCTGAACAAACAGCACCAAACACTGGATGTGAGGGGTGAAATCTGAAAGAAAAACATGGGATTAACATGGGATTGGAAGTGACCAAAAAAAGACTCCAAAATGCAAAACCCCCCCCCCCCCCCCCCCCCCCCCCCCCCCCCAACCAATCAGCCTCTCCTGTATGCAACCTGCTGCTGTCCGGGGTCCTGTAGGCCTCCAGCTGACTGACAGCACACAGCTCTGACAGCAGCCAATCAGATGCAGGAAGCTTCGCATAAGCCCCGTCAAATTCACTGACGAATCCTGCAGATCCAAACCCTCTGATCCTCCAGCACTGGCCGTCTGTCTCTGACCGCGCTTCAGAAGCAGTCGAGTCGCATCTCGTCTTCACGGGCGAATGGATATTCATATTTATTTTCTGTTTCGCCACATTTGACCGCGGACGCGACACGATGAAGAGCTAAGCGTTGCGAAGTCAATGCCAAGATTCGGCGACTGCAACTTCTGTAATGGAAGCAAAACAACAACTCCTATTGGTTGATGCCAAAGGGGTGGAATGCCGATTCAGCCAATGGAAAGAGGCCGTGCTGCTGTCGGACTGCGGCGGGAGGAATGTTTAGTCAGGAGAAACGGTTCATTTGTACCAGAAACTACATGAGACAGCTTTGCAGGGAAGTTGGCCCCCCAGTCCAAATAAACGTGAATTTATTCTAGCATTAAAAAGAAAGCCATCGTAATGGTGGGCGGGGTGTCTGTGTGTGTGTGTTTGTGTGTATGTGTGTGTGTGTGTGTGTGTGTATGTGTATGTGTGTGTGTGTGTATGTGTATGTGTGTGTGTGTATGTTTGTGTGTGTGTGTATGTGTGTGTGTGTGTCTGTGTGTGTATGTTTGTGTGTGTATGTGTATGTGTGTGTATGTGTGTGTGTGTATGTGTATGTGTGTGTGTGTGTGGTGTGTGTGTGTGTGTGTATGTGTATGTGGTGTGTGTGTGTGTGTGTATGGGTATGAAGGGGGTACAGAGAACACCGTTTCCTCCCCGTATCACACAGACTTAATATCGCGCAATCAATGCCTTTATTAACAATACACATTTGCCATGATAACTGCGGTGAACAGTTTTACTCAAACACCCACCTCCTCTGTGAAATCCATACCTGAGCAGACGGTGTAAACCACAGACTCTGAACCACAGTGTGGTAGTACGGTCCTACGGTCAGTGAGCCCAGACACACACACACACACACACACACACACACACACACACACACATATGGAGTACCTGATGCCTTTTCACGCTCCCTTCAATTCAAAAGATTATTTGTCATCTTTGGAGCAAAGGATTTTTAAAAGTCAAACCCACAGTCACCCCCTCCACACACACTCTCACACACACACACACACACACACACACACACTCTCTCTCTCACACACACACACACACACACACACACACACACGCACGCACACAAACCACCCCCCTCTCTTCTCTCTCTCTCGCTCTCAATCCCCCCGATTCTCCCCTGCCCGGATCAATAGGCCATCGATCAGCTCTCTCTATCACTGGCCGAGCAGACTAATCACCTCCACACAGCGTAAGACCAGCAGTACAAGTACTGTACAGCACCTGCCCTTAACTGGCGTCCATTTTACCTCTCCCCTCCGCCCCCTCTCCCCGCCTCCTCAACGCCTGTCTGCAAGCCCGCTGAGCGCTGTCCTCAAATACACACTCACTTCATAGGCCTGTATATAACGTATGACTCAAAGAAACATATTTAAGAAGTATTTCATTTCACAGGCCATTGTTTTGATAAATTCTTAATATTTTGTTAATGTACTGGTTAGGTACCTGATGCTCTGTTGTGTTGTGTTGTGTTGTGTATGTACTGGGTTGTTTGAGGCCTGTGTTGTATGAGCCAATACAGACGGACAGATGGGCAGACGACGGACAGACAGACAGACGGGCAGACAGACAGATGGGCAGACAGACAGATGGCAGACAGACAGACGGGCAGACAGACAGACAGACAGACAGACGGGCAGACAGACAGACAGGCAGACAGACAGATGGGCAGACAGACAGACAGACAGACAGATGGGCAGACAGGCAGACAGACAGACAGATGGGCAGACAGACAGACAGACAGACGGGCAGACAGACACACAGATGGGCAGACAGACAGCAGACAGACAGACAGACAGAGAGACACCTGAAACGCTGCTGGAAAAATGGTGGCAGGACGTGGAGTAAACACAGATCTCTCCTCTGTCCACCCTTCCCCTCATTTTCATCCCTCCCCCTCTTTCTCTCTCCCTCCCCTTCTCCATTTTTCTCCCTCTGTTCATAGACAATGCTACAGGCAAAATCAATACCTCCAAGAAAGCAGCCCCATATTTTGTGTGCATGTGTATATGTGCATGTATGTGTGTATGCGCATGTGTATATGTGCATGTATGTGTATGCGCATGTGTATATGTGCATGTATGTGTGTGTGCATGTATGTGTGCATGTGTGTGTATATGTGTGTATGTGTGTGCACGTATGTGCATGTGTGTATTTATGTGTGTGTGCATGTATGTGCATGTGTGTATTTCTGTGTGTGTGTATGTGTGTGTGCATTTATGTATGCGCATGTGTGTATTTGTGTGTGTACATGTATGTATGTGTGTATATGTGTGTGTGTGTATTTGTGCCTGTGTACATGTATGTATGTGTGTATATGTGTGTGTACATCTATAAATGTAGATGCGTGTATGTGTGTGTATGTGTGTATTTGTGTGTGTACATGTATGTATGTGGTTCTGTGTGTGTGAGTGTGTGTGTGTGTGAGTGTGTGAGTGTGTGTGTGAGTGTGTGAGTGTGTGAGTGTGTGTGGGTGTGAGTGTGTGAGAGTGTGTGAGAGTGTGTGAGTGTGTGTGTGTGTGTGTGTGAGTGTGTGATTACTCTGCTCTGTAGCTTTGCTCTTGCCAGTGGGATTGTGGTTCTCCAGCTTGGCTTGCCTCCCCTTCCCTGTCGCTCTGCCCCTATCCGTCTTCCTATTGGGTGAGCACCCTCTGTCGATCGAGCAAGCCGCCTTCCGATTGGCCCGTAAGGCCGATGGGGGTCCAGGGCCGGTATTGATTTATCTGAGGGTATTAGGAGATCGATTAATCCGCATTGTGTGTGTGTCAGGAGCGATAGGAGGCGATGTTTGATTAGGGACAGCGTGTTTCTGTCAGGGGGAGATAAGAGGTGACCCAAACAACCCCCCCTCAGGTGTATCAAAACCGAAACACAGGCTGACCCCTTCAGCACCTCCCCAGACCCCTCCCGGCTTTGGGTTTCAGTTTTTCCTCTCTTCGTTTGGGCTTCTCTCCTCTGTTACCCTCTCTAAAACCAGTCCCCAGTCCCAACCCCTCCTTCTGCACCTAGTAGCAGAACACAGGGGGCAAAAAAGGTCAATTCCACACAGACGTGAGGAGCGGTTTCCCCCACACAGAGAGAACGGCCGCGGGTCAGAGTGTGGACCAGGCCAGGTCATGCAGTGGATGCAGAGTGTGGATCAGGCCAGGTCATGCAGTGGATGCAGAGTGTGGATCAGGCCAGGTCATGCAGTGGATGCAGAGTGTGGATCAGGCCAGGTCATGCAGTGGAGGCAGAGTGTGGATCAGGCCAGGTCATGCAGTGGAGGCAGAGTGTGGATCAGGCCAGGTCATGCAGTGGATGCAGAGTGTGGATCAGGCCAGGTCATGCAGTGGAGGCAGAGTGTGGATCAGGCCAGGTCATGCAGTGGAGGCAGAGTGTGGATCAGGCCAGGTCATGCAGTGGAGGCAGAGTGTGGATCAGGCCAGGTCATGCAGTGGAGGCAGAGTGTGTGTCCATGGTGGTGCAGATGAGTGCATTTTATGGGCTTTATTAAACGACTGAATTATGGGATCCAGGATATGTTCTGTGATTACAGACCACACTGGCAGTAAGCAATGTGAGGGAGAAGAAATTAGTTCAGGTCGCTATTTCAGGATGAATGTGTGAGATAGGGCTGAATTGTCTTTAAAATAAAGTTTTTTTAGGTGGAGTTGTGCTTTGTTAAGTTTATTGATATGCGGTTTAAAAGTCAGGTGAGTGTCAGGAGTACAGTCTGGACATTTTTACAGATTTTTAACTGGGTGGAGAGTAGAAAAACATGCATTCAGTTTTGGGTTTGTTGTTTATGTTTATGTTTGAGACAGAAGTGGAGGGTGTTCGTCTGTTTTGCAGTGAACTGTGTTGGGGACTTTTTAGAGGTGTTATCAGCGTACAGAAGGCAGTGTGAGTTTTAACAGGGAAATGCGTAGTTTGGCACCAGAGGCTGAATAAATTGTAATAACTGGAGTTTGGAGCTTCTGGGGGGGTGGGAATGCCTGGTAGCCAGAGCCCCATATCTCTTACATCACATTACATTACATTACATTACATTACATTACTGGCATTTGGCAGACGCTCTTATCCAGAGCAACGTACAGTTGATTAGACTAAGCAGGAGACAGTCCTCCCCTGGAGCAACGCAGGGTTAAGGGCCTTTGCTCAAGGGCCCAACGGCTGTGCGGATCTTATTGTGGCTACACCGGGATTAGAACCACCGACCTTGGGTGTCCTTAGCCACTAGGCTACAGGCCGCCCCTACATCTCTTACACAATGAGCCCACTGGTGTAAACTCAGAGCCACACAAGCCCACTCCATTCCAGTTCAATTGGTGGCTGTGATTTATGTTGGAACATTTAGGGGCCTCAACACCTTTGTTGTTTAGGGGAATCCTCCCCTGGAGCAATGCAGGGTTAAGGGCCTTGCTCGAGGGCCCAATGGCTGGGTGGATGTTATTGTGGCTACACCGGGATTCGAACCACCGACCCAGTCATTTACCTTAACCGCTACGCTACAGGCCGCCCCATGTTTGTGGTATGCTGTAATTATCACACATATGTATCATTACTTTACTATTCTTAAGTTGCCAAAACTGTGGTATTGCTACTTCTTAGTCAGTTTATCTGATTAATCTACAAGGGTAGACATGGCTCAGGCAGTAAGATCAGTCGTCTGGCAGTCGGAGGGTTGCCGGTTTGATCCCCCGCCCGGGCTGTGTCGAAGTGTCCCTGAGCAAGACACCTAACCCCCCAAATGCTCCTGACGAGCTGGTCGGTGCCTTGCATGGCAGCCAATCGCCGTCGGTGTGTGAGTGTGTGTATGAATGGGTGAATGGAGAAGCATCAATTGTACAGCGCTTTGGATAAAGGCGCAATATAAATGCCTGCTATTTGCCATTTACCATCTTATCTACGGTCTTATCTACAGTATGTGATCAGAACCCTAGCTGGCGCCTCCCTCCCGGGTTTTCAGAACAATTGTCCCCGGTTCTGATTTGCACTTCATTGCACGTCGCTCTCGATAAGAAGGGCTCTGTTTATGTAAAGCGTTCTGTGTTTTTCTGCATCTGGTTTTTGTCTAAGTAGGTAGTGTTTTCGTTTCCTTGTTACCCTCTGTGGCCACTGTAGTCATTCACCCCGTGCTCCATTTAGTGTCTCCGCCTCCCTCTCCATACCTGCCCACTCCTGCCTGTCTCTTGCCATTCACCTCACCTGTTTCTCGTTGTCTGTTGATCTCTGTTCTATGCTAATCCTGTCTTTTTTAGTTCTTGTCGCTAGTTTGTCTCTCTCTGTGGCTGAGTTCTGCCCTTGTGTTCCCTACCCCGGTTCTAGCCTCCTCCTTCCGTCTGGTTTTTTGCTCCATTTTTGGATTTTTTTCTGATTTAGACATCTGCCTGGTTTCAGCTCTCCGTGTTTTTGGATTTGGATTTTGTACTTTTGCTGGTTTTCGGTCTGTCTTTGTGGTTTTTGAACTCTCCCAGTCTCCAAGTGGGCTTATGGTCTGCTTACCCCGTTCGTACCTGTCTGCCTGGATAATGACCATCGCCTGTTTCTGGACTGCATTTTGGATTTGCCCCCCCCTGTTAATAAAACCTGCCCTTTTCACCTTATTCCTGAGTCTGCTCCTGGCGCCTCCGTCCCGAGTCCTGACAGTTACATCGTTTGAACGTTTCCGCACAGACGCCGCCGCGGGCCAAGGCCACACCACACGCAAAATATCACCGTCCAATCAGCTGCCGGGGGCCTGGGGGAAACCAGACTTATAAAAAAACATTCATCTTCTGTTGCCATAGAGATTATGAGACTGAACGATTTCTTTACTGACGATAGTCAAGCGGGCAGAGCGGGGAAGGAGGGAGGAGAGGAAGAAAAGAGGGGGACGGAGAGAGGAGAGGCAGAACCACAGAGAAAGAGAGGGGGGGGGTAAAATAAGGGGCCTGTTTGCATCTGGCTACCCGCAAATGCCAGAAAAGGATGGAATAGAGGGATTGAGAGAGGGAAAGAAACAGAGAGATTGAAACAGGGGGAAAGAGAGAGAAGAGTGGGGAAGGAGAGAGTGAGAGAGAGAGGGAGAGGGAGAGAGAGTGTAAATAAAGGCTGGAGCAGGATAGAGGCTGTTCTGGGGAAATCATCCAGGGCATGTGATGTAGGACAAGCCCTGACTGCAGGCAGGCGAGCAGGGGATCAATACCCGATCAATACCCTCAACACCAACCCCACACACACAGCGCAGAGAGAGAGAGTGTGTGTGTGTGTGTGTGTGCCCCATACACACAGCGCAGAGAGAGAGTGTGTGTGTGTGTGCCCCATACACACAGCGCAGAGAGAGAGTGTGTGTGTGTGTGTGTGTGTGTGTGTGTGTGTGTGTGTGTGTGTGTGTGTGTGTGTGTGTGTGTGTGCCCTTACACACAGCGCAGAGAGAGAGAGTGTGTGTGTGTGTGCCCTTACACACAGCGCAGAGAGAGAGAGAGTGTGTGTGTGTGTGTGTGTGTGTGCCCTTACACACAGCGCAGAGAGAGAGTGTGTGTGTGTGTGTGTGTGTGCCCTTACACACAGCGCAGAGAGAGAGTGTGTGTGTGTGTGTGTGTGTGTGCCCTTACACACAGCGCAGAGAGAGAGAGTGTGTGTGTGTGTGTGTGTGTGCCCTTACACACAGCGCAGAGAGAGAGTGTGTGTGTGTGTGTGTGTGCCCGTACACACAGCGCAGAGAGAGAGAGTGTGTGTGTGTGTGTGTGTGTGCCCCATACACACAGCGCAGAGAGAGAGAGTGTGTGTGTGTGTGCCCTTACACACAGTGCAGAGAGAGTGTGTGTGTGTGCCCCATACACACAGCGCAGAGAGAGAGAGTGTGTGTGTGTGTGTGTGTGTGTGCCCTTACACACAGCGCAGAGAGAGAGAGTGTGTGTGTGTGTGTGTGTGTGCCCCATACACACAGCGCAGAGAGAGAGAGTGTGTGTGTGTGTGCCCTTACACACAGCGCAGAGAGAGAGAGTGTGTGTGTGTGTGTGTGTGCCTCATACACACAGCGCAGAGAGAGAGAGTGTGTGTGTGTGTGTGTGTGCCCTTACACACAGCGCAGAGAGAGAGAGAGTGTGTGTGTGTGTGTGTGTGCCCGTACACACAGCGCAGAGAGAGAGAGTGTGTGTGTGTGTGTGTGTGCCTCATACACACAGCGCAGAGAGAGAGAGTGTGTGTGTGTGTGTGTGTGCCCTTACACACAGCGCAGAGAGAGAGAGAGTGTGTGTGTGTGTGTGTGTGCCCGTACACACAGCGCAGAGAGAGAGAGTGTGTGTGTGTGTGTGTGTGTGCCTCATACACACAGCACAGAGAGAGAGAGTGTGTGTGTGTGTGTGTGCCCCATACACACAGCGCAGAGAGAGAGAGAGAGTGTGTGTGTGTGTGTGTGTGTGTGTGTGCCCTTACACACAGCGCAGAGAGAGAGAGTGTGTGTGTGTGTGTGTGTGCCTCATACACACAGCGCAGAGAGAGTGTGTGTGTGTGTGCCCCATACACACAGCGCAGAGAGAGAGTGTGTGTGTGTGTGTGTGTGTGTGTGCCCTTACACACAGCGCAGAGAGAGAGAGTGTGTGTGTGTGTGTGCCTCATACACACAGCGCAGAGAGAGAGTGTGTGTGTGTGTGTGCCCCATACACACAGCGCAGAGAGAGAGAGTGTGTGTGTGTGTGTGTGTGTGTGTGTGCCCTTACACACAGCGCAGAGAGAGAAAGTGTGTGTGTGTGTGTGTGTGTGTGCCCTTACACACAGCGCAGAGAGAGAGTGTGTGTGTGTGTGCCCTTACACACAGCGCAGAGAGAGTGTGTGTGTGTGTGTGTGTGTGTGCCCTTACACACAGCGCAGAGAGAGTGTGTGTGTGTGTGTGTGTGCCCTTACACACAGCGCAGAGAGAGAGTGTGTGTGTGTGTGTGTGTGCCCTTACACACAGCGCAGAGAGAGAGAGTGTGTGTGTGTGTGTGTGTGTGTGCCTCATACACACAGCGCAGAGAGAGAGAGAGTGTGTGTGTGTGTGTGTGTGTGTGTGTGTGCCCTTACACACAGCACAGAGAGAGTGTGTGTGTGTGTGTGTGTGTGTGTGTGCCCTTACACACAGCGCAGAGAGAGTGTGTGTGTATGTGCCCTTACACACAGCGCAGAGAGAGTTTGTGTGTGTGTGTGTGTGCCCCATACACACAGCGCAGAGAGTGTGTGTGTGTGTGTGTGTGTGTGTGCCCATACACACAGCGCAGAGAGTGAGTGTGCCCCATACTCACACTCACTCACACACAGACCCACACACACACTCACACACACACACTCTCTGTGGTTTATGGGCCACACACACATGTACACACACACACACACACTCTCTCTCTCTCTCTCTGTGCTGTATGAGGCACACACACACTCATACACACACACAGACACACACACTCACACACATACAGTGTGGGACAGAAAGTTGAGAGAATACACAGGGACAGGCAAGACAAAAGTAAAATAAATAAATCCCTGAATACACAGATGTAAGCCTAAAAGTCACTGGTTCTTACTCTTCCTCTCTTGTTTAGGGTGACCCCCCCACCACCACACACACAGACACACACACACTCACATACACACAATTGATCGACCATGCCTTTCCGTTCCATCTCTTCCTCTGTCGCTTAGCAACCAGAGTGCTAGTGGGTGTGGAGGTTGGGGGAAATATATATATATACTTTTTTTTATTTTTTTTATTTTGTTGACCAGTTGGGACATGTTGGCCCGTGTGGTCTCGACAGGAGATGCACATTGATGCGTTTACTCGTATGGACACACAACATATCATTATGTACCGTGACCTACTGCGCGCTTAAAAAACATATTCCCACATTGAAACACTTCATAGACACAGAGCTCTCGGAAGATCAACCCGACCTTTATCTAGAACCGAGAGCTCCCAGAAAGCAGAGCCCTCTCCGGCCAGAACCGCCCGGCAAACCCAGGAAGTTTTTAGTTTTTTCTAAATTCGTTTTTTTTCCCTGCATAAACCATGTTTTTAAAAAGTGAGCTGTTTGCGTCTTTGAGAGCTGGCTTGGATAAGGAGCTAGTAGCGGTTATACGTTCAGTGGAGTCACAGGTGGGGGAGAGTATGGGGTACCGGGGTGCAGGGGTAGCCTACCACAGAACCAAAACGTGCAGGATTTAAACCGTCACTAATTTACCTGGACGCCATAAAGATGTTTTGTTTTTTTCTTAAACAGCATCAACTGCTCTAATACCAATGCCAATACCGTCATAAGTTCTTTAAAAGATGTCGTAACTCCATAACTTCTTGCGATTTTTAAACAAACAAATAAAATATGCAGTGTACAAGTTTTTAAAACCGTAAAAACTAAATGTAGCCTATGTTTCAAAATCTTATCTTGTAGGCCTATAAGTCTAGTGCTCTGACATATCCCGTGACAAATATCATGAGGCTAAATGTTTTGGTTTGTACGTGAGATTATGAGAAATTGAAAATAGTGTATTAGTCAGGCTAATGACGCGTTCATGATTTGATTTAAATTTGCAGTGAAGGCTTTTCTGTTCAAACGCGGCCTCTCCACTCAAACTGACCG
This sequence comes from Conger conger, assembly GCF_963514075.1. NCBI lineage: Eukaryota > Metazoa > Chordata > Actinopteri > Anguilliformes > Congridae > Conger > Conger conger. The sequence goes on along the minus strand of NC_083764.1, from coordinate 64,594,144 downwards.
CAATACATTGCACATTCCCGCTACATGTATAGCATTGGCCAAGTGCGAATTTTCCGTTTGGTATCGGTATAAAATCCTTGGGTAAGAAAGCGATATAGTGACACGTGTTTCAAATTTGCTTCATCAAGTTGAGGGTAAACCGATTGCGGTTTGATTGAACTGTCGACCTCGTCTTTTTTTTTCATGGTAAATGGGACATTTGCCAGTGTGAGACTGAGAGATATTGAATCGTTAACGGCTATAATGCGCCCAATTCGGAGCCTCCGGCCTTTTACCTAACGTGCTGCTCGTGCCGACCTCCGTCACTCCCCGGACTGGACTATAGCAACAAGCTGTAACCAATCGCTGCCAGAGAACAACCCCCCGCCCCCGCGCCCTCTATTTTTTTTACTCTTTTGGCGGAGACCACGGATACTTCATCGAAAGTGTTAATTTTGTGTTTGGCAGAAGAAGAAATAAAAAACGCGACCAGAACACTTGAATTAAGACTCTACAAACATTCGAAGAAAAAAAGATAAATTAGTTCATCGACGGTCTGTAGCCTACTGAAAAGTCGGAGGACTTCTGAGACAACCAGATTCCCGAAAATTGAGATTATTACGGATTGGGTATAATTGTATCCATGAAATTAAAGATGGGAAGCGTCCCCAGACCTCTTTCTAAATAATAAAATTATTAATCAGTTTCAGATTACGCGGATTGCGACCGGTTAGGAAATTGACAAAGAGCAGATGATATAGACTGTGAAGTGAGGGAATAATAATAATAATAATAATAATAATAATAATAATAATAATAATAATAATAATTGGAACTAGACTAGATTTTTGCAGGGTGAGGGACGGTGTTAGCGGGGCACTTGCAGTGAAACACTGGTACGCGCACGGTGCGCGTTCATCTTGCGTGTCCTTTGGGATGCCCAAGCCCTATAGGCCAGACTACTGTACTCACATCAACACGGAAATTCAAGGTGTTTCGGGGCACTAACGGGGGCGGCCCTAAAAAAAGGGAACAAACTTCTCTTGAGGTTTTACCAACACGACGGCCTATAGAACATTTCCCTAGCTTGGCACGTGAGGTCTTCATTAGTGAACGCTTATTGTGGCATCGATTGCTATCGATTATAATTCTGTATGCAAATTATAATTCTTTGTGCAGTCATTACTCCAAATGCTTTGTTTAAAAAAAAAAAAAAAAAGGCCCGAGCCACCCACAACAAAAAGAAACAACGGGGTAAAAAAACAACAGCTGCAATGCGGAATTCGTTAGGTAAAGTTTAATTGACGTCACTCTGCGCGAGGCCAAACCAAGACAGAGAGAGAGAGAGAGAGTATTTGAAAACGTTCAAACCGAAATTGATGGCAAACAAAACTAGACTAAAAAGTTAACGCCCGAGTCCCACTTCGTGCTTCCTCTGTGCACGTCAGCAGGTATCAGCCATGTACCACAAAGAAGTATTTGCAGGGAAAATTATGATTTTCATAGCCGTCGGGCCTATAAATGGCTTACGCATAGCCTACAGATACTTCACCACGTCTGGCAAATTACTACCCAGATGTTGACTAAATGACATCCCCACACGAGCTGCAATGTTAAATGCGCCGTTCAAAGCGGTAATGAAGCGGGAACAACAACGAATACAATTTCCTCTATTCTATATTTCCTATGGGGCATTTGTGTGTGTATGTGCGTGCGTGCGCGCGCGCGTGTATGTGTGTGTGTTGGATGAGAGCTTCTCGACATCCTTGGGGGGGAAATATTAACAATTTTCAGTTCGCCTATATATCTTAATGCGAAGTTGTGCGAAGAAAATCATGTGAAATATTTTGTTTACGCCAAACATTCGGAATGGCTGAGAGGACTAGTTTGTTTCAACGTCTTTTGTAGTTGTATCGACTCTCCACAGTGTACTAAAGCCATAAAGATTACTAAGCGTGGTGGGGTGTCTAAATTGTTTTAATCTCACCTGTTACCCAGGAAACGGTTCAGCGAGAGGGAAGATTTGTGGCAACCTTCAAATATATTTAGTGACAAAAATCGAAGTGACCTCTGATCGCCTGCTTCATTGCAGGATATATCTCTCGCTCTACGAAAAGGAACATCATTTCTCTTGAAAATGTGAGCCCACCTAAAATATGTTACCCCTAGCCGCTCGGTTCGGCTCTAAGAGACGCGCGCATTAGCTAACTTCTCAAAGTAAGCTGAGTATAAAACTTTTACGGCTCTGTGAAACGATGTTATGTGGCGTCACAATGCGGTTAAACAATTGTACACTGCAGACCCCCTCGCGTCGGTCACATCGACTGATAAGAAATAAGCACGTCTTTATTAATTACATTTGAGTACTAGATAGCCTGGTATTTTATGTGTGCATGGAATATATTTAAATGTGGCAATAAATGTTACGCAGGAATGACATCTTAAGGCATAACTGCTCAACAAGAATTGTCGAAAGATGACATCATATTTTTAAGGAATAGGCTACATAAGTACAAAGTGTTTGTAATTTCTTGTACACTCGAATAATGAGAAGAAGAAAGATTCTAAGTGAATTTTGTTTAGACAGAAGTTGGCTGTCCTATAATTAAACTTGATAAAATTGTGGGACTGCACGCTATAACGCAGAACACTGAATCTTTCATGGAATTAATAGTTTGCAAATTAATAAAGTGGTCTGGTTTGATACAGCAACGTTTTGAAATGAGAAACACGTTTGTTCTATTTAATGGAAATGCATGTGCGGTGCGAAACACGCCTGAAGTATTTTCAGCCAAAGAGCCGGGATCATGAAACCGCAGAATCCTTATATGAAAAATCAGAGAAAACCAAGAAGTGATAGATACTGGAAACCTTAGATCCTGCACGTTATTGCTCAGATAAATATATCCAGCGCTACTATAGGCGACAGTTATTCGACATTTAAAAAAATATGAACTCACAAAACCAAGGCCTTATCGTAGCCTATATATCAGTGACGCAGCTAACTTCTAAATTCTATCCATTTGAGAACTGTGGAATATTCTTCTTTATTTTTTTCCTCTATGTCAATTTGAATTTGACATTCAATTTTATTATTTTTTCCAAATATGGTCTTCTTTAGAGTCGCACGCCGGTTAAGTAAGTTAAACGCATTTGCTAATTATTTAAGTGCAGGCCCATTTAATAAATTCTAACGTTGGCTACCACAAACTCAACAACATATGATATTGATTTCCGATCGTATCGATTTATAGGAGAAGTAGCCTCGGTGATGGAGAACCTCGCCCCCCACCCCCCATCCCCCTCCCCCCGACCCCAACCACCATCACAGTCTGAAGCACAGAGACGCTTTTCACAAGCCTAACTATCGCCATAACTTCATTAACGTTGTCAATTTAATCTTTACAGCGTATAAAAATATTGAGATTGCAACATACATTTATTTACAACTTGGAGGATCAAGTCGGTTTGACTGTAATGAAATCTGCACTTTGCCTATAAAAAATATATATAGGCCCTGAATGAAATTCAAAATTGTATTGAGAAGTATGATGTACCGATAATACAAATATAACATAAAAATAACCGACATTAATTGATCACTAAAATGATCAAATTTTTGAAACAATACCCTGTTCATAAAAGCGTAATATCAAGGCTTATTGAAGGCCTGTGTAACAGTGAAAAAAGATAATAATAAATTAACAGCACTTGCATTTGTAAAATCAAGGCTAGAAAGTTTTTTTTCCACCTGTGAAAAGTAAGTTGGTGTATATTTTAAATTAAATTCAAGGGGGGGGGGGGGGGGGGGATAATCCACAATAAAACATGGAGCTGGATGACCTCTTACGAACACATTTATTCACGGCAGCCATACCCCGAAAAAAATAAAAAATAAAAATAATAATATTAATAATAATAATAATAATAATAATAATAATAATAATTCGTATTAATGTCAGCATCCGCATCATAATCACAAAAAAGTAAAAGCAATCATTACTACTATAGACTGTTATTAGGCGTATTATTGTTTTTATTATGATTATGATTATTAAAAATTTAATTATTTCTGTATTATTATTAGGCTAGTTGTAGTAATAGCATCGTCATTATTATTATAGTTTGTAACAGACAACATATTTTGCACATTTAGCAATTTAAAAAAAAAGTTTAAATCCACCGGAGAAAAGAAATATGTTTTAACACATTTTTCAGATTTTATCACACTTTTCAGCTGACAAACAATATACAAATACTCAATACAAAATGACCAAACTGTAATTATTTTGGTTGTTATTAGCACTAAAGTTCTACGATAATCTGTTTTGCACAAAAGTTGTTTGTAAAGTTTTTTGTGTGAACAAATAGGACTACATTGTTGACAAAAATGTACAAACACAAAAAATACGGTTGTAGTGTAAGAGTATGCGTTCATATTTTCGCGCGCGCGCACGAGATGATTTAAATAGGACATTTTACTGTACTTCATCTCTGCCACAAACAGTTTCGTTTCTAAATTTGAGTGTTATGAATCGGATACTCATTAAGATTATTTTCAACAAACCGGCTCAGCAGGTTTTCGTATAGCGTCCGACTATTCAAAGTTCATCAATATCAGAATTTATCAAAAGTTTACATAGCCTACGTGTACCTATAAACCACTTCTATCCCGACATGCCCGTAGGCTGACTTATTCATGGAGAAAATGTAGTGTTTATTTTCTTTACTTTCCATGTATTCACCCGAATCCCAGAAATCGCGGCCGAAGCAGCGTCAGCATTTTTAAAAATTATTTTAGACTAGATCGAATGTTACAAGACAGTGAACCAATCGGAGACTGCATGTCAGATTCGATGCCCTGGAGTCGGTTTTGTCCTTTTTAAGGTCAGACAAAACTTTTCGGCCAACCTGAGGCCATCTTGGTTAGAACTGATAGAGGATCTTTGATCGAACACCCCCCGCGCCAGAGCAACTGCAGGATGAACTACCATGCGCGCGAGAGAGAGAGAGAGGGGGGGGGGGGTGAGAGAGAGAGAGAGAGAGACAGAGACAGAGAGAGAGAGAGAGAGAGAGAGAGAGAGAGAGATGGGGGAGAGTGAGAGAGGGAGAGGGGGAGAGAGGAGTGGGGAAGAAGGAGAGAGAAAGGGAGGGGGGAGAGTGAGAGAGGGGGGGGAGTGAGAGAGAGAAAGAGAGAGAGGGGGAGAGAGTGAGAGAGGGAGAGGGGGAGAGAGAGGGAGAGGGGAGTAGGAGAGAGAGAGGGAGAGGGGGAGAAGGGGGGGTGTAAAGCTGAAGAGGATAAATGTAAGAACAAAGATAATCGTCCGTGTTACGATTATGGCTGCTTTAAATACAAATTGAACTAATTCGAACTAATTTAGTTTCATTAAAACAGAAACTATACAGCCTAGCCATTTACCTGGCCTAGCCTACAAATCACACTTCATTACGCACAAGACATAACGGCACTATCTTGAGCATACGGAGTCTAAACGTGTACAAACACAAACGCAGGCACAGACAGCGTGAAACCAACAGGTTGCAATACGACCTATTGTCGTTGAATGGGCCTCCAGTTCTTGTCGAATCTGGACAAAGTTGAATGAAGTTGTCCTTTGAATCATACCGCGAATCCCAGAGGAAAAACGTCCGCGGGTTTTCCCGTTCAAATCAAACGGGGAGAGGTCAATCGGCGATTGATTTCCTTCAGAACAACCCGGGGGGTGATTGACAGGCGGAAAGAGCTCACGTCTTCTTTGAGCCGACGGCGAAATCAATGGGATACACCGAATTTCGGTTCGGTTCTACACTGAAGAGCTTAAGCTAAAGACAAACTGCTGGGATTGAAACGTGGCCTTAGTGAAATACACACACACACACACACACACACACACATTCACATGCATACACACGTACAGGCACACGCACATGCATGCACACACCCACACACACATACACATATGCACACACGCACACGCATGCATGCAGGTACAGAAGAACGACCACAGAAGAAGAAATGGCTGAAAATGGAAGCAGTTGGACTTGGCAGCAGGCGTTGTTTAGGGGTAAACTCAATCTAAGCACAGCAAGCTTCATCCCTGCATTTGAAGGACAGGCTGTTTTGCGGTCATATTGAATCTGGACCTGGGATACTTTCCCCTGGCACAGTTAAGACCCAGGCAAAGCCACTCACTCACTTAACTATGTGCTGAGCAAAGGTCTCCTGTCTGGTGTGTACTCACTGTGCTTTCTCTCACAGACCCCCCTGCACACCCACACATATACACACACACACACATATACACACACTCACACACACATACACACACACACACACACACACACATACACACACTCTCACTCACTCTCTCACACACACACACTCACTCACACACACTCTCACTCACTCACACACACACACGCACATACATACACACACACTCTCACTCACACACACCACACACACACTTTCACTGACACACAAACACACACTCTCTCTCACTCACACACACACACACACACACACTCATGCACACACACACACATACACACTCTCACTCACACACACACTCATGCACACACACACATACACACTCTTGCTCACACACACACACACACACACACACACACACACACACACACACACGCCACGCTGTAATGTGCAGCTGATGCACTGTCCAGCCTTGATCAATGAGACACCACTAAACACAGGTACTTAACTTTTGCCAATAGACTCTTTCAAGTAAATATACTTTAGAATACATTAAGATTGATGTGGAGACAGCGTCAGCATCGCGTCTCCAGAAAGCCCAGGATCAGCCCAGGGAAGAGCTCTGGGAGCTGCAGGATTCAGCCATAACCCCCCGGAGCTCAAATCCTTCACCAAACACACGGCTGAGGGATCCACCTCAAACTGGAGGCAGAGAGACGGCCGGAGAGACAGAGAGGGGGCGAGAGAGAGATTTAAAAACACCTTTATTGGGACAGAGAGAGGAAACAGAGGACCTAATCGCACAAATACTGGTGGAAACAAACCTTCAGAATCACTTTGTATGACTCCGTACCAATTATGACCAATTATTTCCCTTCATAAATCAACCAGAAAACAAAGATGGAGACCAGACAAAAATCTATCTCAAGCCTTTGCAACCTCCGCTGTGAGAGAAAGAGAGACTTTGATAGGATTATTATTATTTTTCATTATTAATTTTTTTAAGGAGAGCAGGCAGCCCACCTACAGTCGCAAGACGAGCTCAGATGTGGCTTTGAGTGACAGCCTCCCAGCAGACACCCTTTTGGAGTTCTGTCGGACGAGGTGTGAGGTCACAAATATGAGATAAGAGTGTTCTCAAGTGAACATTCTAATGATGATGTAACAATCACTGCTGGTAATAGAAAACAGCGGAGTTCTAGAAGACTGACAGACAGAATTTTGAACAACAAAACAACATTCTGAAAAACCTACTCTTCAAAGGGTTGAAATAAGATCATGCACGTGAGAATATTAGAGTGTGTTCAGTTGAATTGTGATTTGGGCTTAATGAGGAAGAAGAAGAAAAAATACAAGAACACAAATCAGTTGGCCTGAACTTCTGGTCTTAACTATGGAATTAGCTCAATCATGACTTCATCTGCCATTTACAACTAAAAACAAAAACAAAACAAAAAAACACAAGCTTCAGCAGAAGACACCACTTGTAGTGATTTTGAAAAAAAAAAAACTTTTGTGTATACAGTGGTTTCAAAAATTAAGACAATAATTAGTTGGAACAAAAAAAAACACTGGCCTTGATCTAAATCAGAGCCAATGAGTCACAATCAATCAATCAATCCATCAGTCAATCAATCAATTGCTACTTATTATAGCACCACGACCCACGTATATGTCAGTGAGAGTTTTGTGAAAGGAATCAGTTCTGCAGCCAATGGTTGTGTTCATTACTCCCGCAAGCCTAATAATATGCACCACCCCCTCACAAAGAACTGTCAATCAACTCTGTGACAGAAATAGGTCAAACATGTGCAAAAGAGATGTAGGCTGGCTAGCCTATCAGAGTAACACGTAGTACTCGATCGGACTTCGTATGACGTGGGACATGAGACATTCGGAGCTATACCGTTGTCTTATAGTTCAGGCAGAAAGGTCCACGTCACAGTGCCCAACGCGAAGACGCCGTCGCAGTGCGACCGCGACGCTGCGCGTGTGATTCATATGCACTGACATACGTCTACAGGTTTTCATCTGATAACGGGATTAGATTAGAAAGATAGAAAAGCGTTGCCCGTTTCTCGCTCTGACTAGCATACACAACCGGCTGGCCATACTCTCCCAAGAAGAAGCCACAGACCGCAGTCATATTGCTTATTGCGCAATTACAAAGTCAATTGTTGCCATGGTAATAGTGAAGAATTTGATTACTGGTGTTGTTTCAACATCCCACATCCTTTGAGCTCCACATATGAAAAACAAAACGCGACTTGTGTTCAGCAATCATTGCGAATCATTCCATAAAGGCATTATGAAATAAACGAGCCACTTTAAATGACAAAATTAATGTTAGAAAAATAGAAATAATCTTTGGGCGACCGAGGCCTATGACGAGACTTGATAGTCACCACGCATTTTACAAAAGGGATGAACCAGATACGCCTGGTAGTCCCTGGCATGCCCAAGGAACTGATTTCCCTGCCTATCATACGCGTTGACAGCTCGGGCGAGCCATTGCGAACAATCGAAAGGACGGATTTCACATCGGCTAATCAATTTCCGGCCTCCTAACGGAAAAACACTGCACCAACACATAGGCTACTTGACAGACATACTAGGTACATACATACATACTCCAAACCAAATGCAATATCCGATTTATGTGGATAAAATAACAGAGCAGAAAAAACAACTCTTTCCATCACTTAATTCCAAAAGTTCAAGGTAGAAACTTAAGAACCAAATGACCGTTAACATGTGTAGTAACTGGCTCACAAGGAATTTATTTTTACATTGTGAACATGCTATATTAGGACATTTTTCTCTTTGCGTGCGAGTGTTAAATGGCAGTATAATATAGGCTAATGTAATGTAAAATGCATTATTTGAAATCGCCTGTAATGTTAACACTCAGAGACAGTAAGAAAAGGCGCATAGGCCACACATTCGTCTTATTTAATTCCATTAGAAAATCGTAAAAAAAAAAAAAAAAAACCCCGATAATAATGTACCATTTATTTTACTTAATTCTACGCCAATTATAAATGGAGAATGTGGTGTGCGTCGTGAGAGATAAGATTGTATTAGGCGCACCCTTAATTGAACTAAGGAACACATGGCCCATTTTGGGGCAAACTGCATAGTACACGTGAGCTTTCATTTAATTTGCAGAATCCTTTAAAGAGAGAGAACTGTAAGCCCAAGGTGGCTAAGGTGTCGATAAGGCCCAGGCGCCTCAGAGGGTTTAAAGATTCCTTGTCCACTGCGTCTGGAGCTACCTCCGGAAGCCTACTTTTCTCTCACACAGTGAAATGCTGAGTGTTAAATCAACTCTAAGAGAGTGCGTGTACGAGGATACGCACTGTGCTAGAGTTTGATTAACACTTGGGCATTTTACTGTGTACGCAGGCTGTTTTAACCCTATAAATAATAATACAATTATATTTTTTTCCCCATAAAGGCACAGTGCACGTATGGTTGTTTTTTTTTGTTAATTTCCCGAATTCCCAAATGTACCCTGAAAGTACAATAATGTTATATTTTGGTACTAATGAGTCGCCTGCGTTTTACAAGCAAAAAAGCTACAAATTAATTATCTATTGTATAATTTTATGTACTCAGTGACACGCATTTGTACCTTCTTATCCACTTTTATAGGCGACTTTTTTCTTGAGGTATAGTGCTTCGGTGCGCCATACCTCACGCACAATTTTACCAATATGATGTGAAAATCAAATAACAGGCCTGCGCAGTCACGCAATAATATTACATAATATACATAATATTACATAATAAGTCACGCCAAGCAGTCGTTAGGTTTGAGAAAAGGGCCAGGTGCTGAATTGCGTTACTCGAAGTTTGAGGGAAAAGTCCACTCCTGTGAAATTAAACAGGCCGCTGTCGTCCAAATCGAAATACTTGCTTTTCATAACTTTTCGATGTCCAGTAAAAGTAAATCTCATTAGACCCAAAACAATGAACACACGCTAAAGTGTGTATAGGCCTGTCTTAACAACCAGTAGCAAAACAGAGGCTACACGGGTCGTATGTCCAGTTTGAACGCCAGGGTTTACATGAGAAACACTACCTTATTTATTAACGTCTCAATCAAACACGTCGATGTAGTTATAGCCAACACGTTCGATCAGGGCCTGGTTGATTTTGTCAATGAACTTTAAATGCGTCAAATTATTTCAAACTTACACACAGCTTTAAGATAGGAACACATATTAACCACCAAAGTAGGCCCCGTTCAATGGTCTGTGGGCGCGTGAATGCGTCAAAATCTCGGTTACAGACTCGTGATTCGTTAAGCACGAATTTATTTTCAGAAGGTAAACATTAACGAACTGTCAACCGCATTAACCAAAGCTTATTTAAAAAAAAAAAAACAGAAAAGTAAAACTTTGTTCTTTTAAATAATATTGGCTTATTTCGCAGCTTAATTGAAGTGACAGTAGTCTACAGTGTCTCAAAAAGAACTCTGAGATGTTTGCCTCAGTTTAAAAGACTGGGAATTTCTAGTTTATCTAAAAAGTAGGGTCTAGTAATTTCAGCCCTAATCGCACTGACAGTAACTGTTGAAATGAGGGAATAGCAGACGGAGGCAGCACGGGGGGAAAGTATGTATTCTAAAAAACTGCAGTGCAAAACGTCGAGGTACTTGGACATGAGTAGCCATAAAAAAACAGTTCTCTACAGTATTAGCATGGCGATGGTGGTACCGAGTTTACACTTGTATTGAATAGGACTATTGATTCCACATTGATTCACATTTTCAACTGAAGTGAAATTGCAACAATTGCTTAATTGGGCCCCTTTGGATAATGGGGATCCCTTTCAGGCCCTGTTCCATTCACGTTTGTTTCACCAAGCACGCGGTATATACCATTTAAAAGAATGGTCCTTCGAAGTTACTGAGAGTTGCTAAGGTAGCCGATACGAGTAATGGTTTCATTCATTGGCTTAAAGTTGTGCCACACTTAAATGTGCCGAAGCTGTTTAAGCGTAGTCCACCTCTCCTCCCCCCCTCGACCAGGCGAATCTGCATGCAGCGTCGGAGGGAAGGGCGCGGAAATTGGTGAAAACCCGGGTGAATTAGGGCCCAGAGTAGATGAACATCAATCACCGCGGCAGCCGGGGAAGCCGATACAGGGCTCGCTCGCCGCCGTTGCGCGGAGTTGACGCATTCGCTGTTGGCTCCAGTAATGCATTTCCGATAACACCGGCAACGGGGGATCGATGGGGGAACATTAACCCACGCGGACACCCTTGTTGTCCCGTTGGCACAGTTCGCGCTCTTTGTTGATTCGGGCAGCGGCTGGGAACTACATGGGCGACCATTTTAACACAGACAACAAAGATAGCGCTCCTCAAATTGTGTTAACGGTTTTATTATTATTATTTTATTGTTATTATTATTATTAATAATAATAAGGGTGTTCTCACAATTGTGTGTCTCATTATTACCAGGGTTGTGTTTCGCTGGGATGGTTTAATTGCTACTTTTGTTTGGCTATGTAAAGCTGTTTACTGTTGTTCCTACATAATTGTATATTAATCTTTAAGCGTTGTGTTTCCTAAAACGGTTTTATAGATATAATCCTTTGGCATATTAATCTACAAGGCCCAAGTCCTTATTTCTGTTGTGTTCCTAGCGCTTGAAACTGTACTTCCCTCTGGCGTATTTCCGCATACTTTGTACGTCGCTCTGGATTAGGGTCTTTTAACTGTCTATAATGTACTATTATTATTATTATTATTATTATTATTATTATTATTATTATTATTACGGATGTTGTTATATTACTATTTGTAACACCGAGAATAACTTTCAGACAACCAGACATTTCAGAAAGCGTGCAGGCCAACAGGGCAGACAAGATGGATGCAATATCAAGTCACATTCCAGAACATATTATTCATCTCTGATCACATTTTCCAGACCAGCTGAATGTACCAATACCCAGTAAAAACAAGCGCCACTGAGATCTGTGTCGCTGTTGTTTGGTGTTCGTGTAATGTTTTAGGGTCTTAAAAGTTTTGTGGACAAATACATAATAAATAAAACAAAAAAGATAGAGCGGATGCACGCACACACCCATACACACAGTTCGGGTAAGAACATGAGCTATAATCCTAAAACATACAAGAGAGGAATAACTCAGTATTTAAGCATTTATCATTACAATTACGGTTAGGTTAATTAGGCAGCCTATTTACAATGAGAAGCAAACAAATGCATATTTAAACATAATTAATATTTCATTGATGTTTATATTACTTTTACAATATTAAGAGAGAAAGCACATTCTATACATAAAATGTTATAAAAGGCTGGTCTATAATAATAATAATAATAATAATAATAATAATCATCATCATCATCATCATCATCATCATAAATAATGTATGCATCTTAATCATAATAAACGTCATTAACTGTAACTATATTTCTGCAGAGAATTGGATCTAAGTCAGAAGGCATCCAACTACAAAAAATATTTAGATTTTTCCTATAGTTATTTCCATGATTGAATATTTTTCATAAAATAAACGGAGATACATATCCACACAAAACTGCACGCCAATTAAGAACCCACGGCAAGATGTTACAGCCATGAAGAGATTCCGAGGGTGATTGATCCCTCGTTATTAAATGCGGATTTTACTGGGTTATTTCACATTACATTGAAAACAAACATGCATAACAAATGCATAACTGGCGAGAGTATAGGCCTGCTTCGACGATATAGGCCTAGAAATGGCCAGTTAATGTATGAACAGGGCATCTTATTGCTGTATTGCATTATATAGCTAGGCTACCAAAATGTATGTGTAACATTTTCAAAACTATATCAATAACTCCAAAACGCTCAAAACTAGATAAGACCTGTGATACAGCCTCTGGATAGGTCTAGGCCTAGAATCGGGGTGGCCCTGATCTTCATAACCGCTAAAATGTACTGATTTCAGTAATTTTGCCGTTTGCTGTTGGTATGACTAGGTCAGGGCCGCCATTTCGCCTTCCTGGAACCTTTCCCGCGGTAACTGTCGCTTCTGGCCTGTCAGGTGCGCGCGCGAAAACTTCAGGACCCGCTGACGTCATCCCGGGGTCAGAAAACATAATTAATCTGTGCCAATCGATGCATCGACCGGGATCAATCGATGGCAGCTGTAAAATATAGTAAAGCGAGTGGTCACGCCGAGTGGCGTGAGAACAGACGCTCTGTTGCGCTGTAGGCTTGGTGGCAAAGGTAAACGTACGAAACGTCTAAAAATATTAATATAAATACAAAGTGCACTGTCATCGGTGATAATATGCTCCCGTATTACCTTAGGGAGGTGTAATTTACAAATTTGGCAGAACAACGAGCAGATGCATTGAACTGAATCCGCCCACCATTACAACTACAAAAGAAACGCTTTAAACGGTCACCGTTACATCACCTGACTTACCGCAGTCTTCACAAATAACGGCGACATGACCCATCAGCGTGGTCCAAATTTGTGAAGAATAATTTTCTTAAAGTGGGCCTACTTCAGTGTAATAATTTCAGAAACATGTAGAGCAATAAATCAATTATTGTTATGATCTCGCTCGCTAAAAAATTGTAAATAATAATCTGTTCAGGTTGCTTTGACACTGGGTTCCTTAACTTGAGCGACTCGTCTTTTGTCTGTTTCCTCCTAGTTCAAGGCTCGAGAGTTTCACTCTCAAACCTAAGAGTGCACAGAAAATTTTTTGCACTCGGAAGATGTAGTGACCTTGTTGTACTCATGCATTAGAATTTATGGAGGGCGGGGGGTGTTCATAAAAAGTGTGCGCTAATTAATCTTATCACCACTTTAAAAATATCCAGCCGGTTTTCGCCTTTGTAAAGAAGATGGAATTGATTAGCATATATACTTTTTAATTAAATGGGCCTGTATGCAAAATCTAGCGCAAGGCCTAAATCAGATCTCTCAGCGTTATTCACAGTGCTTTATTTAACAGTTAAAGACAGTTTTCAGTCTGTAACACGGGTTTACTGTGTTTTTGCTGCTAATGATTTTCGACACCTATTTATCATGAAACATTTTATTTATACATATTTTATTACACATACATATTTTATTACAAATAAATTTCAATGTAAATTATTTAAAAATGCATTTTAAAATACATATTAAATATAGCAACATTTTGCATCGCCAGAAGGTATACTTAAAATCAATATCTTACAAAACTGTTCCTTGCAATGATAGAACATTTGTTGTACACTTCATATGCTTTCCTATTGTTATATCAGATGCAGGAGTATAAGTACTGCATAATTCTATTAATCAATAATATAATATCTATAATATTTTAATTTGTCAATTGGCTAAGGGTGAAATATTCACACAGCGTATAAGTGATAACCAGGTTGAAGATGCATTCAGTATATATATATATATATATATATATATATATATATATATATATATATTCTTGAGAAATCATTGCTAACTTATCTTTACAGGAACTCTGCCACTGTGCAATAGGTCTTGAGATAATGACACATACTGAGTGAAGATTCACGTCCAATAAATTAGTTTGAGTTGCGTAACTTTGACAATTAATGTTGCTTGTGAACCAAGCATGTTTGATCATACACAGGCTATACTCATTTCGGCAGGAAAAAATAAGATAAAACATAACTTTAAAGTGGTGTTTCCCCCTGGAGTCAACGCCGGACACCCTTTCTCCATAGATTCTATACAGAAATGGACATACATATTTAAAACGGAATTCGACCAAATAAAAGGCTTCTGTTGGAACTGTGTGATATTGCAATGATACAGGGTTCAGGGAATACAGGATCAGAGAACACTTCTATTTTACCGACTGTTCACTGTGAACGCAGAGCTTTTTAGAATGCATACAGCCAGAATGACAACCCAAACAATTACGACAGGCTTAAAGCAAACTTACTGCACGAACTTCCTAAGTAAGCTTTGCTGCACAGTCAGCGACTAAACTAAGCACATCTATAGGCCTAACCACGCGATGACAAAGACGTAGCCTTCTGATAGTGTTATTATGGCGTGTGTATTACTCATTAAACATAAAACACTCGCTTGCATGCTTCAAACATGTTTACGTTTATCATTCCTTTCTTGTTTTGACGAACGGTTAAAATGTTGAATTTAGAAGAAAATGTGCTCTCGCACAATTTAGAATCATGTACGCTGTAGTGTATCGAAAAGTGTATTACAGATGTTTAAAAACTTGGCAAATTCTCGTGTTTTATAATCCGATGACCCATTTTTAAATGAAGATTAACTGCCCAAACTAAGATGTACTGCTCATATTGTTGTTTTATTGATATGTCATGAGTGTATATGCATGAGTGCGTCTCCCTATTCCGAAAAAAAACTTTCCATGAAGCATTCCATACAGCCATGCTGTGCTAACCTACATGCAGTATCGCAATGTTATAATTCACTAACGTGTTAATTATAGCATGTCCCCCGCACAACATTTTGGCACAACCTAAAATACATTTGAATAAACGACTCCAATTTTATCCGTAACTGAATGACTGTGTATGATACTACTTTTGGGGAAAAAAACTGATTGCATTTTAATAGCGCCATTTAAATGTCAATAAATCATAAGCAAACACGGTTTCATGGTGAGCATTCAAAACTGGCGCGCTCAATCGGGCAAAGGGGGATCTATAGGACCATTGGTGGACTCGGGGAGGTGACGCGTGACAAAGCCAGACCGACGGTTTCACCTCTCTGTGCAGTGCCGTCTGCTGTCAGACGCTTTCGACGCCAATAGGACACGCGCGCACGCTTATTGCACATATTAAACACATAGGCGCGGGAGCGCGCGAACATAGACCTCGGCACGGACACAGCCCAGCCGCGGCTGTCTGTGGAAGAGCTGCTCCGCGGGAGAGTCAGAGAACGGGCGCGCACACCGTGTGTGAGTCTACCCGATCCTTACGCGATAACAGATATCAGGGGGAAGCGACAGACTGAAACGGCAGAAGAAGAAATCATGCTGGATTGACCACAGAAAGGGTGCGATTTTAAAATCAATGGATTGGCTTTGAGATCGCTCGAAATTTATCTGCTTGGAGACCGGGGGGAAAGAGAGAGGAGAGTGTGCGCGCCTGTGTGTGTGTGCGTGTGTGTGTGAGTGTGGGAGAGAGAGCGAGAGAGAGGAGAGGGAGAGAGAGAGGGAGAGAGAGGAGAGGGAGAGAGAGAGGGAAAGGAAAAGGGAGAGGGAAAGAGGGAGGAGGGAGGAGGGAGGGTGGTGGAAATAAAGATTCTTTTCAGCAATGGAACTTACAATGGAAAACATTGGCAACCTGCACGGAGTCCCTCACTCCCAGACGGGCGACTTGATGAGCTCTCCACACGTACGGCCGTCCTCCGCGTCGCATCGGAACCTGGTGTCGCACGGACGGCCGGCGATGGTCTCCAGCATGGCCTCGATCCTGGAGGGGGCCGGGGAGTACCGGGCGGACCACGCGCTGTCCGGCCACCTGCACCCGGCCATGACGATGTCGTGCGAGTCAGGCATGAGCCTGAGTAGCAGCTACACCACCCTAACCCCGCTGCAGCACCTGCCCCCGATCTCCACGGTCTCCGAGAAGTTTCACCACCACCCCCACTCGCATCCGCACCACCACCCGGCACACCAGCGTCTGACCACCGGCAACGTCAGCGGCAGCTTCACCCTCATGCGGGACGACAGGGGGCTGGCGCCCATGGGTAACCTGTACGGCCACTATCCGAAAGACATGTCCGGCATGGGGCAGCCGCTGTCGCCGCTGTCAAACGGCCTGGGATCTTTGCACAACACCCAGCAGACGCTGTCCGCCTACGGGCCCGGCGCACACCTCTCCAACGACAAGATGCTCTCGCCGGGGGGGTTCGACTCGCACGCCGCGATGCTGTCCCGGAGCGAGGAGCACCTGGCCCGAAGTTTAGTGGGTCACGGCGGCCCTGGCATGATGTCAAACCTGAACGGCATGCACCACCACAGCCACCTGCACTCGCAGGCCAACGGCTCCATGCTGGCGGAGCGCGAGAGGCAGAGCGTCGGCGGCCCCGGGCAGAGCGGCGGCTCCGGGCAGGTGGAGGACATCAACACCAAGGAGGTGGCGCAGCGGATCACCGCCGAGCTGAAGCGCTACAGCATCCCGCAGGCCATTTTCGCGCAGCGGATCTTGTGCCGCTCCCAGGGCACCCTCTCCGACCTGCTGCGCAACCCCAAACCGTGGAGTAAACTCAAGTCCGGCCGCGAGACCTTTCGGCGGATGTGGAAGTGGCTCCAGGAGCCGGAGTTTCAGCGCATGTCCGCGCTGAGACTGGCGGGTGAGCGCGCGCAGATTTCGAATTTACATTGTCACTTTGTTATAGCGATTCAATCATATATATATATATCAGTATATATTTGTATATATAACTTAATGTATTAGCATTGACATAATACAGATAAGAAGGTAAATTGGCTGCCATGTTTACGCTATACCGACACCTCCATCCACACACAAAGGATATGTTGTTTATCTGAATGGCAGCTGCCTACACTCACTGGTAGTGATCGGTCAAGTTCGGTCCACAGTCGCCCTGAGTGGCGTTCCAGTGCTGAATGGTTTACGGTTTAGGTTTGTATGACAGTTAGATCTGATTTAGCACCCACAAATACAGTAGAGTGGAGCTTTAGTAATAGACGATGAGAGAATCCTCAGAATGAAAAGGGACAAAAAAACTATTTGAAATCTGTACTGTTACTTGCATGTTTCTTAATAATAATAATAATAATAATAATAATAATAATAATAATAATAATAATATTTGCAGTCAGCAGGCTTCTATCGCAAAACAAATGTGGCGCGTAATCAGGCATTTAGCTAACGATTTTGTGTCAAAAGCCCATGTAGGCATGGACCGCGAGGCCTCGGAACAGAAAGGGAGTCTCTGCATGTGCGCTGCGCGAGCTTCCCTCTGAAAGGTCACATCCCGTGTCTCAGACGTGTCCCCTTTCTCTCCGGAGGCGGCCGCGGCATCTCCCGTGTTGCCGGCGAGGCGCAAACGAGCCGCGTCTGAGTGGCGGCGAGCGCGTCAGGGGCGCGTGACCTCCCCAAGTGGTCGATACCGTAGAGTTCCCGGCGTCCCTTTTAAAAAGTAGCGCAAAGGATCGATACCGAATTCGGCTCTGGCAAAGCAGTGAAACGCACTGACGCGCCTCTCCTCGCTTTGTCTTTTTGCCTCCAGTAAAGCGTAACTGTACAGCATTATTTTTATTCAGTTAGTATAACCCCGACACCGCTTCACTTGGGTTCCTGAACGCAGTTATTATTCAGTGATGAGAAATATATTTCTTAAAACCATAAGGCCATAAATGAATCGAGCCATTGATACTGTTTTTCTCTTTTGTAATATTTCTGACAGGAACGCTGCGTTTGTTAATTTAAAGAGAATCATATATACAGTATATTTACAGTATTTCACAGTAAAATTGCCTATATTTTTATTTTATTCAATGTATCGCTTCAACAGTCTAAACAAGGACAATGTTA
Source organism: Conger conger (assembly GCF_963514075.1). Classification (NCBI taxonomy): domain Eukaryota; kingdom Metazoa; phylum Chordata; class Actinopteri; order Anguilliformes; family Congridae; genus Conger; species Conger conger. Next base: position 64,575,391 of record NC_083764.1, on the reverse strand, counting down.
TTCCCTGATAAAATGTCTACGTGATGTCTTAAAAACGTAAGAAATGCTTAAATGCTCATAGAATCAGAGAAGACAAAAAAAATCAATTTACTGAAGAAAATCTGGCATACAATCGATTTTTAGAAAACATTAATTATAGATTTATGTGCGAAATACTCCATAATGCATTTTGTTTAGCTGATAAATTAGCATTTTGTTCCATTAGACACACACACGTGAGCAGGATATTTTTTAACACATCATATATAATTTAATATACATAGGTCTAAATATATAATTAAGCTCTGTTAAAAAATATCCTGCACACACATATATGTGTGTGTGTGTGTGTGTGTGTGTGTGTGTGTGTGTGTGTGTGTGTGAGGGTGGGTGCATATGTTGTAGGCTATATGCCATTGTGTGAAGACCATTTTAACAATCAGGATTTACAAAAAATACATAACAATGAACTGACAAACCACTTTAAACATTTCCAGGAATATATTCATGGTGCATTAAATAATTCAAAGCATGAGCCACGGAATTCATATGATCTGAGTTTGTATTTATACGCCTGAAGTGTGTTGACATGTCCCAGACCGTTCGCTTTTGTTTTGACGTGTCATTCAATTTTAATAATGCATGGAGAAACATAAATATGAGCCGTGTGGTGTTCTGATTAATCAATAGCGTTGATAATCGGGGGTTCGTTCCGTGTTGTTGTTGTTTTTTTTTTATCGGCGAGAAATCTGATAATATTCCGCTAGAAATGTTGAAATGGCTCGTGGATTCAATGCATTTAGGGACCAGTACAGCCAATCAGCTGCACTACAGCTCGACACAAATGCTTCCCGTTTAAAAGAAACTCCTTGTGCACTGGGGTTAACCGACACTGACACTGAGGAATAGGCCACCGACTTGGGGCACGACTTGGGGGCAAGGACAACATCAGAGATAAACGTAGAAAAAAAGATTTAACAGCACTCCGATTTAGTACCATCTTGAATGTGTTTATAGTATTGTTTTGGCGAGGCCCACGTAGATGTTACAAATTGAGTTCGGGTCAATTCTATTTAAAGTCAGTCAATTTTGGAAATGAATTGAAATGAAAAACAATTAGACCAACTGTGAAAGATCCCCAAAGCACCCTACCTTACATTTTACAATTAATTAACTGAATTTCAATTAATTTCCTTAAAGTAGAGTAAATTGAAACGGAACTGACACCTACCCCCGGCGAGAACGTTTGTAAAAATGCACGGCGAAATGTGGTTTATTGAGAGGATATAAACTATTCAGCTAGCTCGGTGTCCGGCTCCCTTCGACCGACACACGTGCCTCTGCTATCAAGCCGTATTTCAGCGCAGGGTTTAATTAACCAGGAATAGTGGCATATTTTAGTTCCAGTCAATTCACTATTGAAAAGCACCTAACGTAACGCAAATGGTTCCTTTGCACATTTACTGGGTTTCTGGGTAAATAAAGACTTCCACGCGATTGATTCCTCGTGTGTCATTACCTTCGGTGTTACTGGGCACCAGTTTTACGTGATTGTCTATCGTGCCAACAAAAAAAAGAAGAAGAAACAGCTCGCCACTGACGCCAGGTTTGGTACACAAAAACGCAAATTGAGGCGAACTGACATCTTCAAAACGAACTACATAGCGCAGATTTGTCAAATAGCCTGCTTTAGCACCAACAAGTGTACACGTGACGTCACTATCATATCTTAGTCTTACCAACGCTGGATGTGCACGCGCTGGACACATCTGACACCCACTTAGCACTGCCCCACGCGACGGTTGCGCTGAACTATAACCGGTGCAATCCAGTGCGCCGGCGCCGGTGACATTGGGGTAAAACGGACAGGCGAATTGACAGAGGCACGTCTGGAGCTGCCTTCTGCGAAAAATTTAGGCTACGACGTCTAGGAGAGGGTGCTGGGGATTGGAGAGGGGAGGGCGATAGTCTCACGGCTTCGATCAATACATTCAGATTACTATTCCGTATTCATCACAGTCACACAAATCAATTTCTTTGCTTTCCTCTGATAATTTATAAATTACAGAGCCAGGAGATGACATAAAACCCCACCCCTGGCGGAGCGTAGAGTCCACACCGACGAGCCTCACAAAAAAAATATATAAACGGCTGAACTATTTATTCAAACGAATTTCACTGAATTGGACAATAAAACGTCACGGTATGTCATTACCGTGGTACTAGATGTGCGCGCGTGTGTGTGACCGTCTGGTGGGAGTGGATTAATCACCTGTAGAGAACGAATTCATTAGTCGCGCGATTGTGAGGCAATAAGTCCGACGCACTCGGAGGACGGCGACGCTAACGGCTCCGACAGACTCGCAAATGGGAATTCAGAGACTTCCCAACTCTGGGCCCGGCGCGCGCGGGAACCGCTAATGTCTCCATTAAAGGGGACGGGCGCCAGTCAAGTCAATCATTTTGAGAGGACACCCCCACCCCCCAATAAGTAAATACATTTTAAGTGGAATTTAACTTGATTTCAATACGTAACGTTTTGATTGGATCGTTGGACCAACCTCCTTCTCGTGATTCACGACGTCGTGACTATCCAACTTCAAGATTTACTTCTCAGCGAATTACTTGAGAGAAGATACGGCCGCCTGTGACTTGTGGCAGTTGAAAGGTATGGTCAAAACTAGCGATCTTTAGGCGATGAGTAAAGTCCCAGAATGATTCAACCCGAGGCAATTTCAAACATATGAATGCTATATATAGTTTTTTTTTCCCAGCATAGCCATGTCATAGCCACATTTTTCGTTTTATTTAGCACATCCTCTAGAACAGCGGTAACCAACCATGTTCCTGGAGAGCCGCTATGTCATATATATCAGGGTTCTGATTTCAACCCCAATTTGGCACACCTGATTCTACTAATTAGCAGCTGAACTCATCTCGCGCTGTTGAATGAGGTGCGCTTTTATGGCATTGCGGTGAAAACCAACAGGACGTCCGATCTCCGG
>NC_083764.1:64524907-64569907 GCF_963514075.1 Conger conger | reverse complement strand
TCTCAAACACACACGCTCATACCCACACACCGACATGCACATGTACTCATACACACATGCACACAGGCATGCACACATACTGAACACTAGCACACACACACACACACACACACACACACAGGCATGCACACATACCGTATACTAGCACACACACACACACACACACACACACACACACAGTGCCAAAGAATTCACCACACAGCCCGTATGGAGAGGAGGGGTAATTGGCAATAAACACAAGATGAAATGAAGCAAGATTCATTTTTCAAATGTGAGCTGCAGCTCAACTGTGTGGCAGCCGAGAAAGAGAAAGGGAAAGTGATCTGTGTAACAGCCCCATGTAATTTTTTCAATGTGATTTAGTGATTTATGTGTGCGTGCACTCGCATGTGTGAGTGTGTGAATTTGTGTGTCTTTGTGAGTGTGTGTGAGTGCGTAAATGGCCCGTATTTATATAACGCCTTTATCCAAAGTGCTGTACAACTGATGCTTCTCATTCACCAATTCACACTCGCACACCGACGGCGTTTGCTGCCATGCAAGGCACCAACCAGCTCGTCAGAAGCATTTGGGGGTCAGGTGCTTAAGGACACTTTGACACACCCAGGATGGGATCTAATCGGCAACCCTCCGATTGCCAGACAACCGCTTTTACCTCCTGAGCCAATATCGCCCCACACCGGACGCCCAACACACGTGTGTGTGTGTGTGCATGTGCGTGAGAGTGTATGCGAGTATGTGTGTGTGTGTGGGTGTGTTTACCTGTATGTGTGAGTGTGTGTGTGTGTATGTGAGAGTGTTTATGAGTAGAGTACCTGTGTGTGTGGGTGTTCGAGTGTGTGTACCTGTGTGTATATGTGAGTGTGTGCATCTGTGTGTGTGTGAGTGTGTGCATACCTGTGTATGTGAGAGTGTGTATGAGTACCTGTGTGTGTGGGTGTTCGAGTATGTGTACCTGTGTGTATATGTGAGAGTGTATGCGAGCATGTGTGTGTGTGTGGGTGTGTTTATCTGTCTGTGTATGTGTGAGTGTGTGTGTGTGTATGTGAGAGTGTGTGTGGTGAAGATTGGTGAACGAGTGCAGGGATGAGAATCAGTGTGTTTCTGCAGCCGTTTCATCAGGAACATGAGCAGTAACATGCGAGCAGCCACACACACAGCTGATCACAGCGCTGACTGGGTCAGACACGTACACGATCAGGAACTCAAAATGGTCTCCCCAACACCCATCAGATGTGACACCAGTTACCGTGGTGACTGGGGGAAGATGGCTGGTCCCCTAAAATACATCACCCTAACCCTAACATTGATCATTGCCACAATCATTTTCTGTTTATTTTCATTATTAATCTTCCATTCCGTGTGCACCAACACACACACGCACATGTAAAAACACACATGCAAGCACACACACATACTGTATGCATGCACATTGCATGCATGCAAGTAAGCACTCGAACACACACACACACACACACACACACATACAGCCACATGGACAACCACATACTCATACACTGGCATTAAAATGTGTGTGTGCGTGTGTGTTTGTGAAGCATTGCGAATACAAATGTTTATAACACTGGTCTTTTGGTCCTGTATCAGCTATGTTTGTGGGTTAAATGTTTATAACACTAGTATTTTGGTCCTGTATCAGCTATATTTGTGGGTTAAATGTTTATAACACTAGTATCTTTCGTCCTGTATCAGTATGTTTGTGGGTTAAATGTTCATAACACTAGTATTTTTCGTCCTGTATCAGCTATGTTTGTGGGTTAAATGTTTATAACACTAGTATTTTTCGTCCTGTATCAGCTATGTTTGTGGGTTAAATGTTTATAACACTAGTATTTTTCGTCCTGTATCAGCTATGTTTGTGGGTTAAATGTTTATAACACTAGTATCTTTCGTCCTGTATCAGCTATGTTTGTGGGTTAAATGTTTATAACACTAGTATTTTTCGTCCTGTATCAGCTATGTTTGTGGGTTAAATGTTCATAACACTAGTATTTTGGTCTTGTATCAGCTATGTTTGTGGGTTAAATGTTTATAACACTAGTATTTTTCGTCCTGTATCAGCTATGTTTGTGGGTTAAATGTGAAATAACACTCGTATTTTCCCGTCCGGTATCAGCTATGTTTGTGGGTTAAATGTGAAATAACTGGGGATGCCATATCATGAAAAGGAGACTGAGCTGTACTTGCGATCGACGGAGGATTAGCTTGATTTGACTTCTGGAGCCAGGGAAGGTAGAGACGGACTGCTGAAATGATCAATACACCCTTTAATAATTGATAAGCAAAAGGGATGAGAGAGAGAGAGAGAGGGAAAGAGGGAGAGAGGGGGGAGAGGGAGGGAGAGAGAGGGAGAGAGGGAGGGAGAGAGAGAGTGAGAGAGAGAAAGCGAGAGTGAAACGGGGAGAGAGAGGGCAGAGAGGGAGGGAGAGAGAGGGGGGGAGAGGGAGAGGGAGAGGGGGGGGGAGAGGGAGGATGGTATGGTTGCTGTAACTGAGTCCCTCCTCCATGTAAGCAAAGTAAAGCGCGTGGTAAATACAGAGACAGCATTAACGTTCAAGTGCCTGACCAGAGAATTTAAGTGGGGGGGGGACCCAATTTGGGGGGGAACCCAAATGATTCCCCAGGTATTTTATATTTTCAGTGAGTCAAACCGACTGAATTTTTTGTGATGATACATGTTGAATAATTTCCAATCATATCCCCAGGAGGTGACATCTCCTTTGTGTTTATATCAGCTTATCTGGATGATGTCATTTGATTGTTTTTCTTCTGAAGGTTGCCGCGACCGAGTAGCCCGCGTGCACCGCGCCTATATGTAATATTAAAGGCACTAAAGACACGGGTCTCCTTCGCGCATAGGCCCGTACGTGCGTGCGTGCACGCGCGTGCGTATGTGATTGGGTTATAGAGTGCGGTCATACGCTGCACACTGTTAAGGCCGATCCGACTCGTTCTGAATCCGTATCGATTTCCCTTCCCCCGATCTCTCCCTCCATCGCCGGAGCAGCCACCGCATCACCCAGCCCCAGCCAGCCAGCCAGCCACCCTCGCCTCGACCACCCCCTCAAGCTACGCCACTAGCCTTCAAATCAACAGTCCTCCCTGCAGCACGCGCATACACATAACCGGGCGCTAAAATACACAACATGCAAAACTTCGCCTAAACGGACGACTTCCCTCAGCAAAACATACCCTTAATACAATCAATGTGTCGTACGCAGTCATGAAAATGCGACTATGCTAATGTTCTGTCAAATGCTGGGCCGCATTAGTTTTGCAAGCAGGAACGCACTGACGATCAGACATACTGGTGCAGTGTAATATTACCTTTTTAGATTTCAATTAATGTCGCCTACTCAGTTAAAAACGCGTAAGACCTATTACACTGCATCCCTTAACACAAACAAGATATATGATCAGCTAAAAGGTCGTTTAAAATAATAATAATTAATAAACGTATTAAAATCGATTCAAGCTGATTCAAAAACGTTTAGAGTAGGTGTTATCAGGATCCTGAAAAAAACAATGTGTAAGTAAAATGTATATATTGCGAATTTTGTCACCGGTGTGGAAAAGCTTGCATTTCGAGCCGAGAGAAATGTCCACAAACCATCACATTTTTCTAGAGCTAAATCACCGCAGATCACGGACAGCGGCGGGCGCTCGACAGCGCCCCCCTCTGGCCACAGCATGTCGTCGAGCTGCCCCATCTGGAGGGAATCATTCCGGCGTCTCTGACGTCAGATGACTACCTCGACCAATATTGCATTCGGCCGGCCAACCTACGTACCGCAAGGGGAAATGTTGCCACCAAATTGTGCAGGGACCCTTATCGGGCTTTCATTTGCCTAGGACACCATCTAGAGGCACTCGCCAGCAAAAGCACCGTCTCGCACTTCATTTCCAGCATTCGCACAGGCCCAAGGCCCGTTTCCGTCCTTTAGTGACACCTGCAAGGCAGCTGCTGCCTCTCAGACTGCAAACAGCCGGTTGGTCAGCTGGCTCAGATGATGCGCGCATACCTCTTCGCTGGCACCTTTTTCCCCTTTTATACGTTTTCATAAAATCAGTCGCTACGTCACTACTGCGCGAGCTAGTTTGATAAGTCTGTCGCCACTGGTTCTGCAGTTCTGCAAAGCCGCGCGCTGCCTTCCAGGCGTCACTGAGGGACGGGGACGTGTCGTGGCCTTCAGGCAGTTTAGTCAGCTGCTTATCGTCACACACACAAAAAAAGCTCACAAACTGCGCAGGAAAGTGTCCGCCTTGAGTGGATAAACCATGGATTGAGCAAAAACAAATAATGCGTTAAATGGCTCCGGTTTGCTGAGTCTGCCATGGCTTCATATGTAGCTATACAAATATTCAATGAGCCAGCTCAGGTTGACAAGCTGGCCCCAATAGCAGAGTATCTCTACATAACTAGCGATATTATTCTCCCGATTATTCTCCCTGTGCTAAACTAAGTTACTCCTGTTTCCTAATTTCAACCGTTATTTATTACGCATTAAACCACTTGCTTAAGGCCCAGGTCAATCAGTGAGTAGCCTACGTTATCTTTCAACAAAAACCTGCAAAACCTTGTGTATTTCGGTCCGTCCAATATTGTGTCCCGTGTACGACCGTTGGTTGAGAGAGAGAGAGAGAGAGAGAGAGAGAGAGAGAGAGAGAGAGAGAGAGAGAGAGAGAGAGATAGGAGGCGGGGGGGGGGTTTGTGTTGTAAATCTCCAGCGATTTGGGCGCGGAAATGTCCGACTTTCGTCTTCCCCTTCTTCTTCGCCCGCTTATCTCTCACCCTGAAGGGTAATCGCTTATTAAAGGACCGATAATGGCTCCTTTAATGGCCGACGCACGCGGACAACTCAACTGAAAGGGGAACCGCGGAAATAAAGCGCACGCACACCACACACTGGGTCGCACGCACGCCCACCCCTATGTGATGAAGTTTTTATTATTTTTTTTTATTATATGTTTATTATAAGTCCACATTTTAAAATAAGTAGCCCAGGCTTACACAATCTGGCTATAACTTACTTGAAAGTATAATTGGCTATTCATTCCCGGTTTGTTTACAGGGCGCCATTAATTCATTTGGCCTTTAAAAACACAAATACAGTGGCAATGATGTATATCTAAATCCGTCATCAGTTTTAGGGAGTCTATAGCACGGCAAGTCGCATTGCGGTCAACCTAAAGTCTGAAATGCAGTAAAATATCATCTGTTGACAATACAAAAGAGAAACAGGTGATTTTTTTAAAATTATGATATCCGTATTTAATTCATATGAAGCTATATGATCCCAAAATGTATTTCTTATAGGCTATTTGGATAAGCCTATCGTAGTATTGTGTAGCCTATTCAGGTTCGGTCATCTATAATTTAATACAAAGCCTTTGTTAGACACGTGAAGCAGTGTTTATATAACGATTTATTTTTGTTTACTCGTGATTAGGCTATACTGAATATTATACTGAACTATTGGGCTACCCATATTGGCTAATGAACAAGTGAAATAGCCACTGCGAAAAGATCTATAGGCCTACATTTCACATGGAAATATACAAAAAATAATTTAGAATAAAGACACATTGTATTTTTCTGTATATTCGTGTTTGTGGTGAAAATGGGCCTAGTTGTACCCCAAGAGTCACGCCTTGTGAAACCTCTAGTGCCGGGCCTACACAAAAATACCGGACAGCAACGGGTGGAGTATAAAAAATAAATATAATAAGATTTAATGTAATTTTATAAAAATAATATGTTATCTAACTGCACTTGAAGCAGTGCACCCCCCCCCCCCCCTCGCGTTTGGCCTTCAGACACCCAGGCAAGTTTAACCGATTTTCACCTCTTAATTCATGGGTATCAACTCCCTTCACAAAGACATGAGATATTATACTACGACGTCAAAAATGTCAAACTACAGATCAGCATGATGTGATTTTGGATTTTATTCTCAGAAGGAATAGCGGATTTCCTATTTCCTATAGGGGTTTGTCATAGGCCTTGTCCTGCAGTTTATTTTGGTCAGGAGTTTTACGTTAAAATATGAGCCATTTAAAATGTAGTACCTCCGTAGCCTATATCTGAACTGGGCCCGCTGTCCAAGTTTGTTTTTGTCCATTGGCCATTTCAAAAGCGAGGGGTTCCAGCTCTTTGGTTTTAATTGGTAAAAAAAAACATCCCCTCGAAACAAAACGACGCGTAGAGTTTCTTCTGGTTAAAACACATTCTCGCACAGTCCTCACACCCCATGACTAAGGAGACTCGATTTTTCCCTCAAATCTACACACCTCCTAAAAAAAACCAGCAAAACCCCACCGACGTTGACCGTTATCGATCTGAGCAAAACTGCAGAATTTGGGCTTTAGGCTATGGTGTGCGCAATCAACAAAAGGAATTTGAATGGGCTACAGTAATTAATTGGCAGGCTATCTAACGAACCACTGGAGAAAAAAACCCGTTAACGGTTACAGGCAGTATACAATGTTCCAAATACAAAATTGCGCACACTATCAGCGCGTGGCTCTGGCCGTTGAAATTGTTCACATTTGTGAAAAACCAGTCTGGACTATTTACACTACCGTACTTCATCGTATCCAAAAACAGTCAACCGTCTTATTGTATCGACAGATAAACAATTTCCCCATTAAACACAGCATACAGGCTTCTTTCATGCTGAATAAAATAAGACGAATAAAACAAGGACATCACACTTGCCATACACCCAGTAGCTGCATTATCATCATCGCTAAGCATATATATAGGCCTACCCAAATGCTGAATTCGCCAGTTATTACGGTTGTTCTATCACCACAATGTCTGCGACATGTATTTATTCTTATTCTTAGCTGTACGATTGTTCATGTTGTTTCCCGTACACCTAGCCTAGTGAATGCACGTTTCTCCTTTAGTCGCCTTGGAAAAGAGCAATTGCTGAATTGATGTTCTATATTTAAACGCTACGTAATTTACCTTTAGGACAAGGAAGGCGACTAAATGCTCCGACTGTAGTTACGGAGAAAGGAAATATGTGGTCCATTAGGCCTGTATATCCTACACAGTCGAATTAGTCAAAAGACAATTCTTGCGATGCTAGGCCTCATTTAAACAACTGCGTCATTCATATATATAATATATATTCATATATTATATATATATATAAATAATCTGTCTTGAACAGACAGTGTGTGTGAAAATAATGTCTTTGCAAACTCACATTGACATTTTTAATTGAATAAAACAGGGTGTGTGTAGGCAAAATACATTTCTGTGCCAACCTTTTGAAAAAAACTAGCTATTAAATCAAGTCCTCATTGTAATGTGTGTGTGTGTGTGTGTGTGTGAGAGAGAGAGAGAGAGAGAGAGAGAGAGAGAGAGAGAGAGAGAGAGAGAGAGAGAGAGAGAGAGAGAGAGAGAGAAATCGCGCAAAAGGGCCCATTTTCTGCATAGGATGGTGAGGAACACTGTGTGGAATTGTGGAATTCAGCGGTGTTGTTTTATTTAAAAACATAAAAACAGCTCATAACTTTTTATTATTGTCGTTGATGGGTTTTTTTTTTTTTTTTTTTGGTTTTTTTTTTTTGGTTTTTAAAAAGATAATGCAGTTGTAGCCTATTGCGCCGAACATTGAGGGGCGCGTGCGATACTTTCGGTTGCAGAGCTTGGTTTGTCATACTATCTTTGTGCTCATGACGCCGCGGCGCGGCGGGAACAGTGGCTGATATGACGTGTTTCTCGCCCGCAGTAGATCCGGCCTGTGCGCCAGAGAATACGTTGCACCGCACCCAAAATCAGATCACCCCCACTCAACGCATCGATTCCAGGCAGACCGGTGGGCTGCACGGTGCGGTTAGTTATCGATACCGCCCCCCACCCACCCACATACCCAACCCAGCCTACCCCCACTGCAGCTCCTACACCTTTATAGCGTGTATTTTAATGGCAGTTTTCACAAACTCCGAATTCTGTGTTTGTCTCTCTCTCTCTCTCTCTCTCTCTCTCTCTCTCTCTCTCTCTCTCTCTCTCTCTCTCTCTCTCTCTCTCTCTCTCTCTCTATCTGTCCATCTATCTATCTGTCTGTCTATACATCTATACATCTATCTGTCTATCTATCGCAAAATATCTGTGTATCGGCTGTTGCAGTCGTTTTATTTCGGCCCTATATGCAATCAGACGTTTCAAAGCGGTATATACACACTGTTAGGCAGGCATTTAAAAAAACGTGAAACTTGAAACTTAATTTGAATAGTCACCTTTTAAAAAAATTGTAATGAAATAAAATGAACAATTTTAGAATGCCAATTGGCCCCTTTTCAGCAGGTAATAGTTACAACATTACAGGTACTGTAAATGTTAAATGATTTAGTAAAAGACTCAACCTAAAAGCCTGTATTGAATCCTTAACTTTGACTTCAAGTAAAATGAGTGTTTCCCTTCACAAGCAAGTTAGGTTTAGTGACTGCTAAACTAGGTGAACTTAGTTTGTGAAGAAACAAAATTATTAGTCTTTTACCTGAGGTAACACCTTTAAGACATTAAAAACACATAGTTTTTTCCCCTTTCTTTCAAACTCTTAATTATTAGGACCACTGTGTAATTAACATTTCTTACGGCATATGCAACTTGGCAAGCTGATGTGCCACACAACCACCTATCAACCACGGTGAAAAGGGAGCTTGATGATCAGGACTTTCTCGACACTTTAAGAGGTGCGGCATAGTATTGTAACAAACAGAATTAAACTAAAGTTAGTTTCCAAGCTGGCCAGTGTTGCCATAGAAATATTCAAATGTTCTGTTCAGCAGTTTACACTCCAGGACTCCCTTGTAAAAGAGATGTAATCTCAATCTGACTACTTCCTAGTAAAATACAGGTTAAATAGAAAATAAATAAAATACTCCTTTATCAGACTGCCGCTGGTCCTTGTGCCCAGAACCGGGCCTTCCTGGATAATCATCTATATTTGTCATCTGCATAATTATTATTTGCATTATTAATGATTTGTATAATTATTCATAAAATGTATCAATTTAATTTATATATTACATACACTCAGTGACCAATTTACGTGGTATTTAAAAGTCTTCTGCTGCTGTAGCCTATCCACTTAAAGGTTTGACGTGTTGTGTGTTCAGAGATGCTCTTCTGCACACCACTGTTGTGATGTGTGGCTATTTGTATTATTGTCACCTTCCTGGCAGCTTTGAACAGTCTGGCCCTTCTCCTCTGACCTCTCTCACGGCATTCTCTGCTGACTCTAGAGACTGTTGTGCGTGGAAATCCCAGAAGATCAGCAGTTTCTGAGATACTCCCTGAGTCACTTAGATCACAATTCTTCCCTACTCTGACATTTGGTCTGAAAAACAGCTGCACCTCCTTGAGCACATCTGTATGCTTTTATGCATTTAGTTGCTGTCACAAGATTGTCTGATTAAATATTTGCATTAACACGCTGGTGTATAGGTCTACCTAATAAAGTGATCACTGAGTGTATAACACTACTGTTAAATGAACTAACTCTCCTCCTCTGGTCAAGGTTTCTTCCTGTTAGTCAGGGAGTTTTCCCTTGCCACTGGCACCCCAGGCTTGCTCTGAGGGGGTAGCAGGCCTGTGCTCTCATTTTAAAAAGCGCTATACAAATAAAATAGAATTTAACTGAATTGAATTGAAGCTTAGGCAGGTTTAATTGACAGACAGTTTACAGTTTTATTGACCGTCCTTTGCTTTCGGAGTGACGGCATTCCACTGGCTGCCGGCTGCACGTTTGCAGTTAAAATGCATTGACCTTTGACCTGGCCGTTGACCCCACGGTTCTCTTCTGGAAGCGCTAATCAGAAATGACGTTCTTAAACGAGGTAGCAAACACACTTCACAGCGAAAAGGCACAAGGCCTCTTCTCTGTAGAAAATAAAGAGTTAAACACCGATATGGTTATTATTATTATTATTATTATTATTATTATTATTATCACTATTGATACTACTGGCGGAGATGCTTACCTAATGTTTTGGTTTTTGGTTTTGGTTTTGGTTTTGGTTTCCCCCCCCCCCCCCCTCCAAACAGGTCAGTTCCTGAATCTCTGGTTGTTATGCTGGCCCTCTTTATTTAAACGGGGGGATTTTACTGCACTGTAAAACCAGTTTACTCACTGATATGGTTGAAATTAGTACAGCAAGTCAATCTATTCAGGTAATCACTGGCCTTGCAGACTCCAGTGAAACGTATATAGATACACACCCTTTTATATAGATACATATATCTTAAAATAGATATTTAAGTTGAGACAACCCAATTTGTTTAACAAGTACTGCACGTAGGACTCCGCAGTGACATTCAAACCACGTGGTGCTGCGACCACTGGTCTGTCCCGGCAAATAGGAAACGTTCTCACGATGTTGTCGCAGTGTTGTGGCAATATTATAACACTGCCAACACATTCCGGTAACATCGTGAGAACATTCTGCGTTGGCAGGGGGAGGCTGCCTCTCAATAAAGACGACGTTTAAAGCACTGAACAAAGGACTTAAAGGCCAATCGGCCAGTTTTTACCGCGGCGGCGCAGTGTCGCTCGACTGAAATCGCAGAACGTTCGAGAACGCTCTATTGTGGCCCGGCATAGACAGTGGCCGTTGTCAAAAAGTACAAATGCACTCTAGTCGCACTAAACTAAATCACTAAATCACCGACATCGTCGGTCACAGCGACGCTCTTTCGCTGTGACTATAAACTGGCTTTAACACACGTCACAGCCGACCTTTTACACCTCATTCCATGCGGTTTCTCTCATTACCGTACCACCGCGGTGTGTGGCCGCGCGTCTGTTATTAATGAACTGAATAAACCTTCCGGGTTCCTCCGCAGCTCAATAGTGTATTTTTCACAACTCGACTGTATTTGCCGGGGACTTCTGGGAATCGAACGATTGCTGGTTCGACACACTGTAAAAATTGCTGTAAAATGATTACAGTAGCCTACTTTACCGGCGAATCTGCTGCCAATTACTGCAAAATGTACAGCACATTGTTTCCAGTGAATAAGTACATACATTATTTTTAACAAACTGTGGGGGTAAAGTCATGGTAGTAAGTTGGCCTGCTTGTCTGTACTGTAACACATTTTACTGTAACTTTGGCAGTACTGTTCTGACAGTAGAGTTGCCATTAAAGCGCTGTAATTTTACAGCGCAGGATGTGGGTTTCAGAATAAAAGCGCATTTCTTTCAGATGTGATGTAGGTATCACATCATCATCACAAGCACTGACAAGCATTTCTGAGGTATGTCTTTCTGTTTAAAACCCATTACAAATAAAATATAGAATTTATAGAATAGAACACTATTTTTCCCAAAGGAGCACATCAGGTAGGCTATATGTGTGTACTTTTACGACTTTTATGATTTAACAACAACTTCAATGATGACCTTCAGCAATGCCCAAACTGAAAATATTTGGAAATATTTGGAAAAGACATGTATTTTAATATACATACTTATATATTTAATCAATTTATTACACATATTACACATATATTGTACGTCATATATTTAAATATTCAAAATGGGCCCTACTGCATACGTATGACATGTATTCATTGCATACATTTAAAATGCATCAGCACTCACCCTTAACACATATCTAACAAAAATATATTCAAATACATGTTGCTAATTAATGCTTTTCCTACACACACTTCCTGATATATATGAATAGGTTTATATATGCATATATATGACCTCTCTCTATGGGCGATTTATTAAAGGAAAGGGAGCCACTCATAAGCCTCCCCCCGTACAATATTTCCATATTTTTTTTCAGACAAAGTTCTGTAAGCTGACTCCGACTCTGCCGTCTCTGCTTACCCGGGGTTTGCCGGATTACTCCGTAGACCCCCCCCCCCCCCCCCCCCCCTCACACCGCCCCCCCCACCCCGCCCGATTCTCCCCCCCCCCCCCCCACGTCTCCACACCGCCCTGGCAGCCTTCCCCAGCACAAATCCCACCAGCTGTTGCTCTCTCCCTTATTTTCACTCTGATTGATTTTTCTGATAGTGCAGACAATGCCCGGCCGGGGGAGCGGCAGTGGGCACATGTTCTGCTGCGTGTGAACGGCTGAGCGCAGGACTTAGGGAGGAGAAACACAAGAAGCGCAGGAAAATTACTCCCCGTTTGTGCACGTAAAATATGAATCGGGACCACCGCACATACCCCATACGGTACTCTTATCGGGGGTTGTTAGTTTAACTCTTAAGATTTAGATTCGATTTGTTCAATTGAATCAAATCTAAATGTCAGAGTTAAAGGTACTCTTATCGGAGTTGTTCGTTTAGCTCTTAAGATTTAGATTCGATTCGTTGAATTGAATCAAATCTAAGAGTTAAAGGTACTCTCATCAGACTTGATTTTGTGTTAGGCATCGTGCTGTGCATATTAAAATCAACTCTGATACTAGTACATTTAACTCTTTAAGATTTAGATTTGATTTCATTCATTAAATCAAATAAATCTAACCAAATCAAAATCTAGTAGTTGGATGAATGGATATTTCACCACGGTAAACATACAGTACGATATTGTTGAAAACATACAGTACTATTAGTAAAAACACCGGAAGTGAACTGTCCCTTTGACATCATAAAAACATTTGGGATAAAAAGGCCCCATGACCCTATAAACTGCACCCCACCAAAATCAATGTGTTTAAAGGGGCACCTGTTGATTCTGAGTATAAATTGAATTGTAGCCTACCCTTCCACCCCCCTCTCTCCTCCCACTTGAGTGCTCCTTGACCTAGCAGCCCCCCACCTCCCCCCTTTAGCATTGAAGTGGTCATGATTGCTGGCCCTTCCCTAGTCTAAGCCCTGAGAGGGAGAGGAAGGGGGGGGGGTCATATGAAGAGAATGGCCTGGTATTGACTCCCAAAGGGTAGGCCTCAAGTAGAGGAATGACAAAGAAACAAGAACAAAATTATACATACTAGCTAAGGGAGGAGCACTCAATTTGGGGGGGGGGGGCACTTGGTAGGCTCCAGAGGTGCCGATTCCACTGGGAGAGAAAATAAGGGGGGGGGTTAACCCTTTAAGTGTGAGGTCACAAATATGTTATTGGCATGTTCTTAACTGAACATTCTAATGCTGATGCAACAACCACTACTGATACCTGAAAGCAGTGGAGTTCTAGAACACTTCATTTTAGAAAATAGCATTCCAAAAAAAAACCTACTCCTCAAAGGGTTTTCATGAGGAAAAATATTATTTTTTTGTTTTGTTTTGCTTTGCCGTTGCTGTCAGTTGCCAGTACTCCAGGGTGGCATGTGGTAAGTCAGTGCCTTGGCCCGACGCACGGAGGGTTGGACGTTTAAAATTCAACACAGGGTGCAACGCAGGGCAGAGTGTTGGTAAGCGTGCTGCACAGCATGGCTTTAGTCCGTTTCTTTCCAACATTCCGAGGCAGTGTTCTAGAACTCCACTGCCTTCAGTCAGCGGTAGTGACTGTGACATCAGCATCAGAACGTTCATTAAAGAACAATAGAGTCACACATGTGTGATCTCGCCCACCTCCCCCCCCGGAAAAGCAGGCATTATGACTGGAATCGTGAGCATATTAGCACAGATTCTCCCTCATTACATTAGGCTCCAGGGCCAGAGGCGGAGCAGTGGCTGGGAGCGTGGTGGGGGGCGGGCCCCGGCTCGGGACACGCCGGGCCCGTTGAATAAGTGTTCTGTGAAACGGTTTTAAAGCGCGGGGCCAATCGATAGAGGCGCCATCAATCTGTGAGCAGATTAAAACAACGGCAAACTACAACCGCCACAATACGGACCAAACAAAAGGAACAAACCAGCAAAACAAAACGAAAAAAAAAAAACACGTTTCTTTCCAGTGTAGAACTCAGGCGATTTGTTATTTGTCCTTGCTTGTAACCCACTCTTAGTCAACACACACACACACCTTTTCCCCCCCGTACTGAAACGCGGCTGATTGGATCGTCGCACTGTCGTAGCACACACACAAAAGATAATGCACCAATCAGCAAAGTACGTGCTTAGACAAGGCCAACGCACTGAAAGCACTACCCTCAAAATAATATCCTCATGAACGTGGGCGACCAGCGGAGGATGTTGTCTTCTTTACCATGAAGATGTACAATTAGTAACAGACAGTACTGAAATAAAACGGAACGGGATTTTTCTTTGTTATTGAACTGGCCTTATTTTATTCAGCAAACAGTGTAGGACAGCTCTGATTTACCAGAGCAATGAGGTGATGGTCATCATGAGCAAAGGCCTCCCAAACACCCCATTTTCAGCTTTTACATATTCACAATTCTGTAATTACCCATAATTATGTTTCTGATACACTGATACACCTGGCTAACCTGATATAAGATCTCCTCTTCAAACTGCAGGCATGCCCTCCTAGGACCCTGATAAGAAATTGCCCATAATTTTGAGAAAATATATTTTCGTAATTGTGTCTATGTTTTTACTTTATATGTAATAAAGTAATAAAAAGTCTGAAATCAGAGAGGGAAATGCTGACAACAGCATGATAAAGATATGTAGGCCATTTTGTGGAGTAGAGAAGGTTTTCTTTTTCTTCACAATTCCAAGTCAGTGTTCTAGAACTCTTAGTGATTGTGACGTCGGCATTAGAACGTTCCGCTAAGAACATTCTAGTCACACATCTGTGGCCTCACACCTCAAAGGGTTAAACCAAAGCTCACCTGTGAGGCTTGCTGGACATTATGACTGCAGCAAATCAGATTTTTATTCCCGATTCTTCTGAGAACCGGCGATGATTAAATGACTTGAAACCTGACCTGGCCAGAATTAATCCCTCAAATTTGAAGATGTACCGAGCGCCAGTTCCTCTGGTATAAAGTCTCACCCCTACCCCATGTCACAAAAAAAAACAGAACAATCTACCTATTGCCATACTATCACTGTACTTTCATCAGCACCACTGACTTCCACAAACTAAACTTTGTCAGACATTAGTCATGGGAATCTTGGTAGCAGTGGTGAGGCTGTCACCTTGGTAACGACCAGTCGTTTTTGTTTTATTTGGATCCCCATAAGTACATGATCTTGTATTGCATCATTCTATGGACTGTTCTGTTATGTCTCTGTGTGTCTTCTTATACACGCCTGTGTCCCAGACGATCAGCAGTTTCTGAGCTACTCAAACCACCCTGTCTGTCACCAACAATCATTCCACAGTCACAAAGTCACATAGATCACATTTCTTCTGCATACTGACCTGCAAACCTCTTGACCACATCTGCTTGCTTTTATGCATTTAGTTGCTCCTACATGATTGGCTGAGTAAATATTTGCATTAACAACCTGGTGTACAGGTTTACCTAATAAAGTGGTCACTCAGTGTACATACATACATACATACACACATACATACAGACAGATATACCCAATAAAATACCACAAGAATCCCCTATGTTAATTAGAACAGTATGACCATTGCAAAAGCATAACACAATTTAAATCTACCACATTAACATTATGATTATTTCAAATATCAGATATGAATCAGTCAATAAAGCAATCAAAAGATTTTAAAAAAACAGAGCAGGAGCAGTTGGAAAGTGTGAGACAGGACTCTGCGCTGGACAGAGAGCAGACGCAGACACAGGTCTCTGTGAAACAGGAACTCACCAGTCCCGAGTTCCTGTTTGACACTTTCCACTGGTCGTGCTCCAGCTGCTACCCATTGCCAAGGCGACAGCCTCATTGCTGGTACCAAGATTCCCATGACTAATGTGTGTCGATCGCCATAACCTGGAAACAAAACAAAAAAAATGTGATCATGACTAGTTGCTATAGCACGACGGACGGAATGATTGGTCCCGTGTTATGAAACGATATCGTTCCCTGCATTTTCATACACGTTTCTTACCCAGAACACCTTGCGATACGATCATTTTCTACCAGTTTCTGCTGCCGGGTGTATCCTGAAGCAATCTGAGCCTAGAACCAAGGGCAACACCGTGCAGGGGAAACTCACCACCTGGGATTTTACCCAACAGCCCTGAGATTAAAAGCCAGGATTCCAGACCACGATGCATCGCTGCTGTGCAAGACAGTGCTGACGCCAGTTCGGTCAAACCACACTTAATATATACTGCACAAAGGTTCCACACATTTGCACATACAATATGTGAATACCAATAAAATCGTCCCTACATGGACATACATTTAGATATATATATAGGCTACATGCACACACGTTTGTGTTTATACACACACATACACCCGCACACACACACACACAGGCAATCTAAAATGAATGAGAGCACTGCCCTTTGTATATGTACGTTGTGAGTAAGATACTGCTCTCGGTGTGGTGGGCATCTGTAGATCTTTCTGCTGTGTGTGTGTGTGTGTGTGTGTGTGTGTGTGTGTGTGCGCG
Source organism: Conger conger (assembly GCF_963514075.1). NCBI lineage: Eukaryota > Metazoa > Chordata > Actinopteri > Anguilliformes > Congridae > Conger > Conger conger. The sequence continues at coordinate 64,553,468 of NC_083764.1, read as the reverse complement.
CGCGCGCTTTCCTGTAGCGCTAAAAGCTGCAATGATCGATTTTCCTCCCGTTTTCTGCGGCACACGTGGCCCAGTAATCACGACTCCCCTCCTCGTGGATCGATGGCTATTGATCAGCGAGCCCGGAGCGCGCGAGCGCCGGGCGACACCATGAGGCGGGAAAGCGGAACGAACAACAGACATGAACACAAACAACAACAACAACAAAAAAACCTAAACTCCGTAGGTACATTCTCAGAAATACCGTGGAAGCGCATTTTTATTCTTTAAGGAACACATTTCCTGAATGTATCCTGAATTGTACAATAGGCAAATTACCAGCAAAAAGGTACCGTGGCCACGATTTTATGGAACCAACAACAAAGCAACAAGATCTGTACCTTTTTTCGTGAGAATTCGACATGAAATTATAACACACGTGACTAGTACAAAACTTTCGTTTGAAAAGCCTTCAAAAGATGTTACATTCCACATTGCCTTTCTGTGGAAAAAGATTGTTGTCATGACTATGAACTATAGGATGTTGGAAATATAACGGGTGGTCCTCGAAGCGAGATGTCAGGTAAACAAAAATGCAGCGCAATATACTCAGTGTAATCAAACTGGTCACAGTGACCATCTTCACTGTCCAACTGGGCACAGTGACCATCCAGTTGTTTCCCACCAAAAAAAAAACCCCAGTATGTGTTATGTCTTTGGGTTTTGGGGGAGGAACGGTAAGAGGCATATTTATTTAGAGTCGTGAGTTAACGAAGTGCAGCTGAAGAAAAATACGTGTTGACAAGTGTACGACATTTGTTTATAGTCGCTGTGTTGGTGCTACAGTGGCCTGCAGCCACACTGCCAACTGGCACCCACAGGTTGAGTTGAGAGATTTTAAACAATGACAACAAACGTCAGTGCCTCTTATCGTCGGTTTGGTGTGTCCGGGCCTTAAGCCCACAGAAGCGACCGACGACCGCGTCCGGAGTGAGAAACGGGTTCTTGCGATGCGCCGGGGGTACGCACGCCCGCACGCCCGCAGTGTTGACTGTTGACGTAGAATATGAAAATGATGGATGCGCGCCAGGGGGTGGGGGGGTTAGACGGCGGCAGTAAACAGATTTGACTGCGAGGGGGGGGCGGAGATCGATGGGGTCCACTGCTGTAATTAGACACACAGCGCCACGGACCAGCATAAGCCGCTTCTGCTCAATCGCTTCTTCTTAGACAGAGAGAGAGAGAGAGAGAGAGAGAGAGAGAGAGAGAGAGAGAGAGAGAAAGAAAGAGAGGGAGAGAGAGAAAGAGAGAGGGAGAGAGAGGGAGATATTACAGTGATGAGTAATAGAGAGGTGGTAAACTGAAAATGAAGTAGAAAATAATATAAATCGTAGGAGAATGGGGGGCTGCACGTGAGGGGCTGCACGTGAACGGCGCTCGGTTTACTTCACGTCTTTTATTGGATAGCAACGGTCTTTACATTAAAAACCTAATCTATTCATTAAAAACTCATTCGGACAGAAGAAAATACCGAATTAGACCAATTATATAAACTATATATGAGCATAAATACAATTGAACAAATGAACCAGAGTTAATCAAATTAAGTAAATTAAATCAAGTAAATTAGGCATTTGAACAAAATAGGGCGATTAAGTAATAACGTATTTAATTAAGCAATTTATCAAAAACAAAAGCTTCATCTAAACAACTTATAACGCTACAAGAACTAATATTATTAACAAGTCCGTGTCCGTGAGGACAACAAGAAGGAAGAATATCCTGCCCGGGTTTCTCTCGAGGCCTAGCAGAGCCGATGTCCCTCCTCGTGGCTGTGGACTATATAACCGGCTCTTTTCAATGGCCCGGCGTCCATTTCTCTCTCGCCAGTGTCCGCCACAGCGCCGTTCGTGGCGGGTAGTTTCGTTCAGACGCACCAGCTCGTGCGCTTCGTCATTGAGCTTACGGACAGCACGTGCTGCAGTCACGGTTAATGTCGGGAGCGCGTAGTTGTCTGTTATATCGAGAGAACGTCCACCGCAAAATAACAAAATGGTGGTCGGTGAGGAGCGGATGATGGGCAGCAGAGAGCACAGCTGGAAATAAGTAAAAAGATCAAAGACGTAGGAAGGTGGGCAGGGAGAACACAGAACGATTCGATAACTTTTTTTTTTACCACCTTTTCCACCACCACCTGCCCGTTTCTTTGTCTGGCTGACTTCCTCACCTTCTGCCCCGACCCCCACAGTGCAAGCAACTCACCCAGCCGACAGAAAACTCTCCCACAACGTTGCTGCAATGTAGTGCCAATGTTATAACGGGGACAAAACATTCCGGGAACATTTCGTGTTAGCTGGGTACTGAGGGTTGTTATTAAAGGGCCACGCACATCAGCGTTCTTTTCCTGGCTCCAGGATCTAAAACGCCCACAAAAGCTTCTCAAAAAGGAGTGACGTAGGTTTTTTTTTAAAAGTCCTTAACACTGCTCCTCTGCCTCTTGCGTTCAAGCTTTCTGTGTTAACATTTAGCAACGTCTCCAAATAATCATGCAAGAACATAAGTCAAGTCGTTTTACATACAGCTCAGAAAAATGGCAATTAGACCCTAAAATATGCATACTTCTACTATAAATTGCAATTGTTTTACTTGAATCAGTATAAAACACAAATCAAAAGCTCCAGGACTACATGAAAATCTCCAAAACATGAAAACTATGCATGTGGGCCTTTAAGATCTCTTCAATCGTTTCAAGGACAAAACAACTGAGCCGAGGCAACTGTGACATCACTGTAGAGAGCAGAGAGGGACTGGGAAACACCAATCACAGAGCACCATGGTAACAACCACGATAGCAACAGCAACCAGAAAGTATCCACTAATCACAGTGTGTATTGTTACCCTGGTTGCTATCATTACATTACATTAATGGCATTTGGCAGACGCTCTTATCCAGAGTGACATACAGTTGATTAGACTAAGCAGGAGACAATCCTCCCCTGGAGCAATGCAGGGTTAAGGGCCTTGCTCAAGGGCCCAACGGCTGTGCGGCTCTTATTGTGGCTACACCGGGGATCGAACCCCCGACCTTGCGGTATCAAGTATCAAAACGCACAGTCCCTAAAATGAATCCACACAATCCTTATGAAGAGAATGTGCATTTAAACGAGCCCGTAAATTCTGTAGCTTTATGATGTCACAGCTATACGCTCATTTGCCTTCAGCATGGCCCAGCGCGTAGCTGGAATAAACCCCAGCGCTCCATCCATCCATTATCCTAACCCGCTTATCCTGAACAGGGTCGCAGGGGGGCTGGAGCCTATCCCAGCATACATTGGGCGAAAGGCAGGAATACACCCTGGACAGGTCGCCATTCCATCGCAGGGCACACACACCATTCACTCACACACTCATACCTATGGGCAATTTAGACTCTCCAATCAGCCTAACCTGCATGTCTTTGGACTGTGTGAGGAAACCGGACTACCCGGAGGAAACCCACGCAGACACGGGGAGAACATGCAAACTCCACACAGAGAGGCCCCGGCCAACTGGGATTCGAACCCAGGACCTCCTCACTGTGAGGCGGCAGTGCTACCCACTGCACCATCCGTCACCACAGACAGTTCAGTTCACATTGGAGCTAGCCAGCCAATCAGAACTGAGGTTCGCGGATATCGATGAGCCTTAAAGTCACAGTCACTAAAACAGCCTGTTCTGGAGACCTGGACACGCAGCCTCGTACAACTGAATTTATTTTCTTCCAACATGCTTTTTCATTCCCATCAAATAACATCAGTTTTTTTTCTCTCTCTCCTTCTCTCTCTTTTCTTTTTCTGTTTCTTTCCTCCTTTCTTCTCCCCCCCACCCTTAACTTTCTGAAACCCCCCTAAACCCCCCCCCCCCCCCCCCCCAGCCTGCAAGCGCAAGGAGCAGGAGCAGCACAAAGACCGGAACCTGGCGCCCAAAAAACAGCGGCTGGTCTTCACGGACCTGCAGCGGCGCACCCTCATCGCCATATTCAAGGAGAACAAGCGGCCCTCCAAAGAGATGCAGCACACCATCTCCCAGCAGCTGGGCCTGGAGCTCTCCACCATCAGCAACTTCTTCATGAACGCCCGGCGCCGCTGCGTGGACCGCTGGCAGGACGAGCACGGCCACGGCCAGCCGGGCACCTCCGCCCCGGCCTTCTCCAAGGCCTGATACAACATGCCCCCCCAACCCTAACCCTCCGCCCCGACCTTCTCCAAGGCCTGATACAACATGCCCCCCCCCCCCAACCCGGACCCTCCGCCCCGACCTTCTCCAAGGCCTGATACAACATGCCCCCCCAACCCTAACCCTCCGCCCTGACCTTCTCCAAGGCCTGATACAACATGCCCCCCCCCACCCCAACCCGGACCCTCCGCCCCGACCTTCTCCAAGGCCTGATACAACATGCCCCCCCAACCCTAACCCTCCGCCCTGACCTTCTCCAAGGCCTGATACAACATGCCCCCCCACCCCCAACCCGGACCCTCCGCCCCGACCTTCTCCAAGGCCTGATACAACATGCCCCCCGCCCCCCAACCCTGACCCTCTGCCCCGACCTTCTCCAAGGCCTGATACAACATGCCCCCCCAACCCTGACCCTCTGCCCCGACCTTCCCCAAGGCCTGATACAACATGCCCCCCCCAACCCTGACCCTCCGCCCCGACCTTCTCCAAGGCCTGATACAACATGCCCCCCCAACCCTAACCCTCCGCCCTGACCTTCTCCAAGGCCTGATACAACATGCCCCCCCAACCCTGACCCTCTGCCCTGACCATCTCCAAGGCCTGATACAACATGCCCCCCCGCCCCCCAACCCTGACCCTCTGCCCCGACCTTCTCCAAGGCCTGATACAACATGCCCCCCAACCCTGACCCTCTGCCCCGACCTTCCCCAAGGCCTGATACAACATGCCCCCCCCAACCCTGACCCTCCGCCCCGACCTTCTCCAAGGCCTGATACAACATGCCCCCTAACCCTCCAGACCAACTCTACCAATCACCTTCTCCAGACCCTAACCCTAACCCTCCACCCCGGCCTTCTCAAAGGCCTGATACAACATGCCCCCCCAACCCTAACCCTCCGCCCTGACTTTCTCCAAGGCCTGATGCAACATGCCCCCTCCAAACCAACTCCCCCAATCACCTTCTCCAACGCCAGATATACCACGCCCCCAAACACCATGTCCCTCCCCCCAAACCAATTCCACCAATCACCTTCTCCAACGCCAGATATACCACGCCCGCAAACAACATGCCCCTCCCTTCCAAACAAACTCCAAAATCCAAAATCCCTACCCCACACCAACTCCACCTTCTCCTAAGGCTACACCCAGGCTATACCCAACATGCACCCCCTCCCTTTTCTCAAAAGCCTGAGGGGCCTGGCATCACCAAATCACAAATTAGCGTGCCACCCACCCCTACCCCCTGCCCGTATATCCTGAGGTATAAGACATAACTTACAATTGCCAGACCTCTCTAGATCTGAACAAACAGAATTGGAACAAACACGCAAAAACGAAGCAAAATACGTGGCAACATAAAAGTCAAAATCAACTCTCCAACCTCACAGTCGGGGTGAGGATATATTCGTATATCTGAAGTCAGAGACAACCTCTCGTGATCTTTCCCCCTCCTGTTTTTACGCGATTCAGAAGCGGGGAAACCCCACTGACACGGAGCCCAATGCCACGGCTCCGCTCGTCCTGGACTCAAGCGTATACTGGAAGTTTATTGGGGGGGGAGACAGGAAAAGAGAAGAAGAATGGCAATAAAGCTCACAGCACAGATTCCTCACTACAGACCGGTTTTACGCACAATAAAAACAAGATCAAGAACAAGCGACAGCTGACCGCGAAGCAACTGCCCTCTCCTGTATACTCTGTTCAAGAGACTCTCATGTCCACTGATTTTTTTTTTTTTTTTTTTAAACCAGATAGCTTGGAAGGTACTAATCAATGGTAGGCCTGAAAAGAAATCAATCAATCAATCGAGACAATGATTCAACCGCTACGCTGAAGGTGAAACGGAACACTGGCTCCTAACAGATGACACTCAGGTCGACCCAGACAAGGTATATATTTTTGCACAGATGTTCGAAGCCAGTTGGGCGGCCATCTTAGCGTCTGAGAGGAACATGTTTTCGTTTCAATTTTATTTAATTTAATTAATTTATTTATTTTTTAAGGAAGGTGTCGTCCGATCGGCGGACATTAGGCACGTTAGGAGTGGACTTACGAACAGACCCGCATGATAAATCCTGGAGCTGTCGCGCGGTAAGCGAGCACAACGGCTGCCCTGACTACGTTGCTGGAGCAACGGCTCCGTCTGCCGTCGTCACTGGGGAACTGCAGCTTCGGCTTCTGATTGGAGAATTGGGAGGCGAACGCTGATCCTACAACACGGCCAGTTAACCAGGCATCCCCTTGTGGAACAGCCGACAGGACAACCGGTCAAACGGAAAATATTATTGCCAAGTCAGGCAATCTAGTAGAAAAATACGGTACACATATACAAAATAAACACGACAAAGCCCCGCTGGAAAGAGATACAATGTTATTTATGACACAACAACACTGTTTATCCGAAGTTTGACAACTTGTTAACCACCTAACAACCGAGTGTTGCAAAAGTGGTTGCTCTTAGTGCGGTGGTGTTCAAAGTTAGTCTTGATTTAAGTTGATCAGGAGAACAATGTCGTGTAACGGCTCTGAAAGTCCAGTCTCATAATTGATTACGCGGCGCAGTTCGGAACAAGCGCAGCCTCTCGCAAACATGTCTTCTCTTGTCGAAAGAAGTAAGTAGTCGAAATCAAGGGAAACAACTTTTACAGTTACATTTCCATACCAAACCGTGCGCTCGTCGACGCAGTGCGCGTGGTTTAGACTCCACGGGGAAACTGATGCGTTATAACTTCCGTTAATGTAATTTCGAGTTCAGTAGCCTACATTTTGTCGTGCAAATTTAGTAGCTTTATAAAACGCAGTTATATGCGTCATTAGCATTCTGGATTCATTTTAACTCAATTTGCGGAAATAAAACAGTGGATAGCATCCCAAATGCTATAATTCGGACAATTCATTTTACCCAATTTACGAGGAAAAACCCGGGATAGTGAAGTTGTGAATTTGGCTTACCTACTCACAAATTGTGTGCAGTAGACTATGTATTGTGCGGTTATTTGCCAGCGGAACGCCAAATTGAACTACTTTCATACTTCCCGAAGTGGAACATTAAAGTCGTTGGAAGCTGGTGCAGCCCGTCGTGCGCATGCGCCTGCAGCTAAAGTTTTGTAGCCGATCAACGGTTCTCAGCACAAGGATAGAATTTTCTGACGCCGTCATTACTCGTCCAGATGTTTTATCTGGATACAGTTTCGCCGAAAACAAACACCAAAGACAAAAACCTTTTATACGAGGACACCTTAGATTGAAAACTACATCACCCTTCCCCCCGGAACACAAACGAAAATAATAACCTTGCTTAATGATGATCCAGTGCCAATGAAAACTGCCTTAATGATAATCAGAGATGAAGGTAACGCGTTATCTAACCCTGTTCCCCTCCCAGTCCTATAGTGGGTAAACCTGTGCCATAATAACCTACAGCCCACTTTGAAACGGCATGCGACATCCTTTCAAGAAGAATAGTCCAAATAAAGACAACTCGTGATCTCAATAAAGAGGGACAACTTCACAACGTAAACCAAAAATAATGTGGGGAAACCCCCCATAAATAATGATCTATCTTTCTATCTTTGAGTCTCTCCTCTTCCTCTGTCTCGTTGGCCCTCCTCTCTCTCTCTCTCTCTCTCTCTCTCTCTCTCTCTCTCTCTCTCTCTCTCTCTCTCTCTCTCTCTCTCTCTCTCTCTCTAATATTGATGCGGGTAAATAGTATCATAGACACAAAAGTTTCTATTTCTTGTTACTCTTGTGATCTGTTGTGCAAATACTACGTGTAAAAGCACCTTGTTGATAATAAAAAAGAAAAAAATGAAACAAAACCAAAAAAAGGCAAAGACTTTAAAAAAGAACAAAGAACAGAGGGATGGAAAACCCTGGGGGGGGGGGCTTGAACAATGTGCTTTTCCACGAAGAGGACGCTCGTTTCCTCGGAAAGAGGGATGAAGTAAACGGAAAAGAACCGGGGGGGGGGGGAGGAACCAATGGGCACGGTCTGCTGGGAATGACCCCTTATGATGCAACCTGGTGTGGAGGACAAGAGCGCCCCCTGATGGTGGCCTAAACGGTCTGCAGCGTTTCTTTTCCCCGGGAGGGAAACCGAATTTGCAACGCGACCAGGGACATAACGGTTGGCGGTAAAAAGGCTGCAAAGATCCGCGATTTTGCTATGAGCAGTGAGTCGAGTTGTTGGCGGTTATAAGTAATGACGAAGAGAGGAATAATGTGCGGTACACTATCCAGCAAGGATCTATAAATACATATATAGAAATCTAATTTAAAGTGGGGGAAAAAAAACATGTATTCATCCCAAAAAAAAACAAAACATGAAAGATAAAGACATGTCACAGAAATGACCTTGTTTGTAGTGGGAACCAGTTTGGCTACCTCACTGTACTGGGTGGGAGGTGTGTACCGACCACTAATACCAAAGAGTACTTCTGCCTGCCAGTCACACACTGACCTGGGGATGGACCGTACCCACGGCAACCAAGCCCCCCCCCCCTTCCCATTCCCTCCTTCCCTTATTACAATAGCATTATACACAGGCAGACTCATTGACTGATACAGGCTAAATGGTTGACCTGGAGTGCATACACACACACACACACACACACACACACACACACAGTGCAGTCAGACTGCATTGTGCAACCAATGGATGAGGTGGTTGCAATGCAGATTGAGTTGAGTGCCTTTTACCTTCAACCACGGGTGGGACTGCTCTGAACACACACTCGCACACACACACACACACTCACACACACACACACACACACTCACACACACACACACATACACACACGCATGCACACACTCACTGCACACACACGCACTGAGGGAACAGAGGAATGGTCAGCTGTGGGGGTTATCGTGAGCTTAAACTGAATCATCTCTAATAGTAAAGCACTTTTATCCCATATTATGGATTGAATAATTGTCAAATTGAATAGCTATTCTGTTTAAACAGCATTTCGTTTCTAGTATTTATTACTTCTAAGAATCCTCAAATCATGTAATTAAATGTTTAACTTTATTCATCAGTTGTTAGTAAAAGGAGCAGTTGTCATGGTAACCTCTGTGTTCAGCTCCCTATTCCTCGCTGCTCCCTACTGATCTGAGGTCAGTGTTTAGCTTGTCCACTGAAAGTGTTCACCAGCCAATAGCTAATCCAGGATCGGCAGGGGGCAGCCTGGGATGGAACGACCAGTGTCTGGCTGCGTTTGCAACCGCATACTTGGCATACTATTCATGCTACGGTTCACTGAACATCAGGCAGTAGTATGCTAGTATGCTAGTATGCAGCCTCTGTTTCACCCCTTGACCAACGGCTAATTCTGATTGGCTACTCTCAAAATAGATGCATCCATTCACGTACCCTGATCAATAACATTGACCCCCACCCCACCCCAACACCCCCATCCCACCGCCCACCTCTCCTGGTTAGTGTGAACTTGGCGGGCATGTGTTGACAATTAATTCTGAAATACCTCAAACCTTTCGTGTAAAAGTGTGTAATTTAATTAATAAACAATGATATTAATGACAATGATGATACTACTATGAATAATAGTTAGTTTTGGAACTTGTAACTTGAAGCTTTATACTGTTAAACCACCCATTTATAGTTTTTTTGTTTTTATTTCTGTATTTATTGTTTGTTTTGGGTTCTTGCAGCAGCATGTGATCTTGATGTTTTCATGACGGAGAGACCTCATGAATGTTTCTGTGAGGAAGAGAGAGGGAGGAAGAGAAAAGAGCCCTGTGTGTGCAGGCCACAGTGACTCCTTCCCGCCTAAAAACAGTGTGTTTATCCTTCTCAAAGGCAAAACAGAACAAAAACAACCCAAAAATAAAAAATGTGGATTTAAAAAAAAACAAAAAACAAAAACAAAATTGGCAGACAGGACGATTTTTCACCTTTTGTTGCGTTTTGTCTGGGTTTTTGCCCCTCTTCCTTTCCTCTCCCCTGAAGAGAGATACACAGTCACGTTCAAACAGTGTTTCCTGTGTGTGTCCAAGTGCTCCTGATGTTATTTTAAAGAAAAAGAAAAAAAAGAAAAAAAGAAAAAAAAAGATTGACAAACGTAAACGCGCCTCTGTTGGAAAGGGGTTGCACCTTTTTGTTTTTGCTTTGTGCATGTATATTGTAAAATTGTATAAAAACTGCAGGAATGACCTGTTATTTGTGGTAAAGAGGACGGAGAGAACGGGACAAGGGGATGCGGGTAGAGGAGGTGGGGATTTGGGGACAGAGGAGATTCGGGGGGATTTGTATTGGGGTTCAGCCTCCTCTCTCTCCTGGTCTTTTTGGTCACACACTTTACAGCAAGCTACATGGATTGGCCTTAGCTAATGTAGTTGTTAACACGAACGGCGGGCGGCCTGTAGCGTAGTGGTTAGGGTAAATGACTGGGACACACAAGGTCGGTGGTTCTAATCCCGGTGTAGCCACAATAAGATCCGCACAGCTGTTGGGCCCTTGAGCAAGGCCCTTAACCCTGCATTGCTCCAGGGGAGGATTGTCTCCTGCTTAGTCTAATCAACTGTATGTCGCTCTGGATAAGAATAATGTAATGAACTAATTGACGTACAAATGCATTAATTAAGCATGAAACTAGCTTTTTCGCTAGTTAATGTATTTGTTAAGGGCTAACTAAAGTGTTAGTTCCATTAATATTTATACAATGAATTTACAGTCCAGCTTCACATCAAAAACGGGCCCCTCCAATCAGGATGATGCTCTAAAAATGCACTCCTCTACTGTGAAACAGCATATGTTCTTTTTTTGTGTGTGTAATTTCCTTTGGAATTGAAAGTGGAAGATTTTTTTTGCGCGTGAAAGATACGTCCCCGGCAACCCTATCCTCTCCCTCTTCTTTAACCTGTCAATCAATCAGAACCAAGTGTCTTTGTGATGGTAGAAGACAATCAGTATCCAACGGCGAGGAGTGGAGTGAGAATTTTTTTTTTTTTTTTAAAGGCAGAGCTGAGAGCTGAGGGATTATCGGATGGAGGAAGAGACAGGGTTTGGGCAGGAGGAACCTCTCAGAGTCACTACCCCCCCCCCCCCCCCCCCAGACACACACACACACACAAACACACACCCTTTGACCCCTGTGAAAACAAACCGCGATTGGCCGATTTGTTTTTGCGTGCGCACTGTTCTCTTGCACTACCCCTCCTGGGCCAGCAGGGGGTCTCAATGAGCGCGGGACGGAACCTTCTCACAGAGCAAGGTTCCGGAATACGCGCGCTGCCTCTGACCAGTCACGTGTCCCGAGACACGCCCCGCCCCATTCCTGGTGAACCCTCCAATGGCTGGCCAGGTCTGCAGATGATAATCGGGGCTACAGATTGAGGGGTGAGGGGGAACTTGTTACTTTTTTTCTTTTTTTTTGGCACAGAAAGCTATGCAAAAACACCTGACTAATCATTAGCGCTAGGTCAGTGTGTACCCCCCCACCCCTAACCAAAAACCCCCCACTCCACCCCACCCCACCCCACCCAACCCCACCCAACCCCACCCAACTGCCATTCTGTAGTCGCTCAAGGCACTTTTATACAGTGCCAGCACACTGACCAATACACAGACACCTCATCTTATGTTGCCCCTCCTCTGTACCTCTCCACCAATGGGAGGCTCTTCCCTCGATCAGACAGCTCCGCCCCTGCAGTTAATCAACCTCTTAACATTGTGCCCAGGCTGCTTTCAAATCCTTTAAGTGACTCCCCCGATTTCTGACTTTGATTCCTTTCCTCGATTTCTTGGTCTGCTTGAAGCAAAGCCTTGTGGGACTTGTAGTCATGTGAAGTCCAAATCACTTCCACGAAGGATGCATCTTTACATCCTTCAGGAAGAAGTAAAATGGCGGACCATGTTTCCTTCATTAATTTAACCGATCTAATGTTTGTTGCCATGGCAGCACGGCGGCCCTTTCTGGGTGACACAAAACGGAGAAAGCATTCGAAAGCAGCCTCACACTGGACACTGTTGGAGAGCTAGTAAAACAGGAAGTGTAGGCAAACACGGGTGTCCGCGAGACACGCAGCAGGACGGGCTGATTTCGGTGTTACACGCGAGACTAACCTAGCCGGCGCTTCTGAGCCGAAGCTATGAGAGAGATTGGCTTAAAATGAAAGACGTGCGACAATCTCAATCTCAATCACGCCAACGATCTCACTCGCATCCAACACTGCTCCCGACTTTCAAAGCCACCCTACACATATTTCCTGATATATACCAACATACATTAATTATATTCAATATACAGTTGTTTATATAATCATATACAAACACAAATACGCAGGAAATTATGCATTGTGTAACTTGCTTGCACACAAACACACACACTCACACACTCTGAGAGCCTCCTCTGGCGCCCCCTCCTGGTCAAAGAGGAGAACTGAATGTCTGGAGTACTTTTTGTTCAGCACTGGCAGAGAACTTTGCCGAAGGAAAAAGATCTGAGTAATAACTGTTACAGAAAAAAAACTTTAAAGGAAAATATGGGTAAATTGCGTGTTTTGAAAAATTCAATAAAGAAATTAAAAGCTTATAATGCATTCCCCGCTTTTTTATTGAAGGATGAAGAGCACAACATGCTGGTAAGCAAAATTAAAAATTCAGTCATTAAAAAATAATCTCGCAGGAGCATCGGATACCTATCGTGGAGTAAGAGTGCAAGGACGCCACTACAAATATGTAATTCCACATTGTTTGTCCTTTAGCAAATATAGATATAGGCATCATGTAATGCATCCGAGAATATTGAATCACACGACTGAGTACCTTGTGCTTATTATTGACACTTTAAACCCTCTTTAATCAAAATGCTATTCCTAAACATTGCCAGCAGGAGGCGTAGTCAACCTACAAATACACCCAACTGCACATACATCCAACCAGATCCATTTGTTGGCTAGCTATTAATCTATAAAACCACTGAGAGTGTGTGTGTGTGTGTGTGTATGAGTGTGTCTGATCAGTGGACCCGCCCCTTATGTACATGTGGGTCTCTCTCACACACACACATACATGCACACACATACACACACACACGCTCTCACACACACACACACACACACTCTCTCTCACTCACACACACACCCACACACACGCTCTCACACACACACGCTCTCTCTCTCTCTCTCACACACACCCTCATGCACACACACATACACATACACATGCACGCACACACGCTCTCTCTCACACACACTCACTCACACACACACACACACACACACTCACACTCTCTCTCTCACACACACACACACACACACACACTCTTTGACACACACACACACACACACACCCTCACACACACACATACACATACACGCACACACACACATACATGCACACACATACACATGCACGCACACACGCTCTCTCTCACACACACACACACACACACACACACACACTCTTTGACACACTCACACACACTCACAACACATACACTCTCTCCCACACTCTCTCTCTCACACACACACTAAACTTTCTATTATGGCCGTTATTATGAGGCCTTTTGAGCAGGGGTGCACACATTTTTGCACACTACTGTAAACTTTTATTTATATGTTTATTATACCAGACAGACCAAGATAGTTCACTCTTCGGATATGAGAAATTCACCCACATACATACCTCGACGAAGAAATTAAGAAGGCTGGTGAAATATCCCTGTGCATAATGCCATTAAAGAGGGCCCGGTGTGTGTGTGTGTATGTGTGTGTGTGTGTGTGTGTGTGTGTGTGTGTGTGAGTGAGCGTGTTTGTGTGTGCTTCTGTGCTGTGTGTGAGAGACTGTGTACGCGTTAACTAGCTGGCAGCTTGAGGTGTGATATTTCACTCAAAATCTGATTAACAAGCGTCGTAATGCACGGTGCAATTGTGTTGCCACTGCATCACTTTTACCTGATGGAAAAATTGACGCAATCTGAAGATGCCAGTGCATCTTAGTCTAGGTTCAAAGCTGACAGACTGAAAATTGTCAAATGCCAGGAGTTTTATGACGGAGACGTTTCTTTGAACGGCTGGTAGATAACGTAGCAGCCTCTGCAAATAACAACCCCAGGACAGGAGGCGCGGAAACTTGTGAGAGTGCGCTCGCGCTCCCACGGCGAGGTAATTTGCAGATTTGTGTTTTTTTTTTTTTTCCAGCTCGTCAGCAAGCCTCTTTCGCGCCTGCTTTGACCGGCGGCCAGCAATGACGCGTGCGACGGCGACTAGAGAGAAGTGTCGCCGCAGATCAGGCTGGTGCCAAGACAAGCGAGCGCTGTGGTGACGGGGCGCAGAGAGACAGGCATGACCGACCCCCTCCCTCGCGTGAACGTTATCGGGCACGGCGTCTAGCTCGCGGCCGCTGCTAAACTAAACCTCGCGTCTCTTCACATTTACATGTAGATCTAGGCAACGTTCAGAAGTACATCCGTGTTGTTTTGAATATATTTTTGCTGTTCTGCGAACAGGAACGTGGTTGTGCTTGTTCCTGTTGTGCGGAGGTTTTTTGTTTTTTTTTTGCAAGGAAGTTGGTGACAGGAGGTGCGTAAAAGTGCTTTAAAAGTGGAAATATTCGGTTTTTTCTTCCTCTTTCCGGAGGAACAGAAAGTACGGCAGAAGAAAGGCATGAAACACACTCCAGGGAGAGAGGGAGGAAGAGAGAGAGAGATAAAAAGAAGACAGAAATACAGAGAGAGAAAGTGCCCTTTCGGGACCCTCTGGGCCCACGACCAGCAGCCAATCACAAAGGGGCTCGGACTATTTTCAGATCATAATCCCATGAGCCTTTGAAGGGATCAAACAGAAGAAGAACAAGAAGAAGAGACAAGCGAACCATTGGTTAAAGCCTCAGCTTCCTGTCTCACCTTTGCCGTCGTCATGGAGACGCCGGGGACAGGGACAGGCGGCCGTGGGCGGGGCTGAGGAGCAGGAGGGCCTGGGGGCGGGGCCTGGGCAGGTGTGTTTCGTGATGGCGGAGGAGGGTGCAGATGGCCCCCTGTCCCGTCTGAACAGTCCCCCCTCAGAGCCAGCCTGGCCCACAAGGCCCGAAATCTGGGCCAGGACCGTCCCGGGTGGGGGGACCCCCCTCCTCCGCACCCCTGACCCGACGTTGACACGTCCATCAGACCGATGCACCAATCGGAAGCCAGCGCAGGGGTCACGGAAGGTCACAGAAGGGCTGCCGTAATGACCTGTCCCAGGTGAGGCTTCAGGAGGGGCAGGAAGCCGCACCGTTCTTAAACAGTAAGAATTTCTCACTTTTATTCACACTGGCCTCACAACAGCAGCTCTTCTGAGTCCTTATATCTTCGCACTTTTAAACTAATGGTGGTTTGGGGGGTCACAATAAATGCAGGATGATCCTGTGTAACTTCATGCCATCGTGGTGGAGGCCAGGGTTTTTAAGGGCCACGGGTGGCACTCTGTCTGCAGCAAACAGTCATTACAAATCACCCAGAAAGCCTCACTGCATACCCACTTTCATCTCTCAGCCAACACAGAGCAGAAAATACTGTTCTCAGCAAGGACAACTTCTGCACAGTTCAGCCATGCAGAAAGGACACACACACACACACATACACAGCACCATTGTGGTTATTAATAAACCATGCCTGCTGATCTCTGTAACAGTGAGTGTGTGAGTGAGTGAGTGAGAGTGTGTGTGGGTATAAGTGTGTGTGTGTTTATGAGTGTGTGTGTCAGTGCGAGTGTGTGAGTGTGTATGAGTGCGTGTAAGAGTGTGTGTGTGTTTATATGAGTATGTGTGAGTATGCGTGTGTGTGTGTGTATCTGTGAGTGTGTGTGTGGGTGTGTATCTGTACGAGTGTGTGTGTGGGTATGTATCTGGATGAGTGTGTATGAGTGTGTGTGTGTGTGTGTGTGTGTGTGTATACGAGTATGTATGAGTATGCGTGTGTGTGTGTCTGTGTGTGTATGTGTGTGTATGTGTGAGTGAGAATTCTATTCTGTTTATCTCTTTTGCTCTTACCTCATTGGCAAATGACATAGAAGACAACAGAAGCAACAGCCGGGGTACAACATGCTTTTATAAAATAAAAAGGTGTTTTTGTACAAGACAACCAGTATAAAACAAACTGGAGAATAAAAAAATATCCTAAATGGACAATGGGCACATTGTTTACCATCCTATTTTAAAATAAGATCAAGCTGGTATGGGACTGGGAGAATTTAAAAAAAATATTTATCAGACACACAGACAAGCCAGCAGGCTATCCATATAAACGAATTGGCCTAACATTTTTGAGATTAGTCAAATTAGTTAGCTAATCAATGGCAGTTTAAGAGATTAGCGTGTTTTGGCCAATTCTTAGGTCCGGATTTATTTTAAAGTATTTTTTATTCATATCCTGATATGCATAACGGCAGTTCGGGGATCACAGTCATAAGCCTCCTGAGGTATGGAATACAGCTTCGTTGATTTTGTCAAATTATCAGCAATTATCGATCGGGAATGGGAGCACATGCGTGAAAACGGCGGATTAAAAACAAAACAAAACACGATATTCCCTGCATCGGTGGCAATCTCATTAAAACTTTACTCAATGTAGGAATTGTGTTCTCTTGGTTTGCGCAGAGATTTACCAATACTTGGCTGTGACTGGTCCGCGACCAAATCATGAAACTATTGATTGGTAGTAATGGCATCCATCGGGCGCCAGGTGCACAGAACGTGGTCAGCAGTGAGCAGGGGTCCCATTCCGAGGCCAAGCTCCGAGGAAAACAGCAATGCAGGGGTCGGCAACCCTGGTCCTGGAGAGCCGCAGGGTGTGCCGGCTTTCGTTGTTACTTGGCATTAATTGATCAATGAAAGCCGTTGATTGCACTTGCCGTTGAACTCACCTCACCTGGTTTCTTGGGTCTGAATCGGTTGCTTATTTTAAGGTGGAGACGAAAGCCAGCACACCCTGCGGCTCTCCAGGACCAGGGTTGCCGACCCCTGCAGTAAAGTGTACAAAATAACATACAAATTGACTTCAAAACGAAGATCGGAATCAGGTCAGACGCGGGCAGTAAGCAAACGTGGTTCAACACGGTGCACCAACGCAAAATAGAAACAAACACACACATATACAATATGCAAGCTGGCTGGCCGTAGGGACACTTAAAGAGAGGCTTATTTCCACTCACAGTTCCACCATGAAAAACAGAGTTCTGGCTGGTTAGCACACACCTGTTGGTTTTGGGGGTCCGGGAAACATCTCGATCAGAAGGGGACATAGTTTTACAAGACGGAGAGTTCAAAGTCTAGGAATGGGCGCCCGATCAGGTCGGTGTCGAATCTTAAATCCCGGAGCAACCGTATCACCAGAGGAATGGCTTCTGGTGGCTTGGCTGAAGAAACATTGATTCCGCTTATTTCGACACAACATTTAAGAATACTTCATTTTATTTTGTACATTTGTCATTTCTTTTATTTGTATAATTATAATACTTTAATAAAACGTATAGCAACATGAAAACCACGTTCCTGGAAGACAAATGATTTCTACATAAAATAAAAACAAAAGTCTTAAGGTTTTTTAAAGAAAATCTGAATATTCTCCGGTCTCCATCAAGACATTTTATTGTTGTTGGAAATAAGCCCGTCTTCCTTGTCCTGCCGCGCACTGATTGGTTCGTAAGTTGGCAGCGAAGAACCCGCCCATTCCCATTACCAGCTGGGTGACACGCAAATATCTCTGCAGTTTTGCAGGTGTGTGTGTGGCAAAAATTTGTCATTTTAAAAATGCATGCATAGATTAAATCTGCTTGTATGTAGGACAGAGAAAAATTTAAATCTGACCTGTAACATTTTAATGTCAACGGTAATAGAAATACCAAGATTATTGTCACCGATCATCTTTATTATAGCTGCTGAAACCGGGGAACTCCAGTGGAGAAACGTCTGTTAAAAACATTACTGTCTGAACCACAACAGGAGAAAAACACTGCAAAACTGGTATTCACAAAATGTGGAAGGAACGTCCGTCTCCGTACGCTGTGGAGACGGATCACTTTCAGATCTCAGCCCTGGCGTTACCTCCAACTCACCGAATATCAGAGGTCAATATTTTAACTATAACCAACACTGAGAATGTGACATTACATGGCGAAGTTGTGCTAATCTGTACATTTCCGCGTGGCAGGTGATAAGTATCTACATTTTTAAGCACTGAGGCGAGGTTTGCTTTCGATCGCAAACGTACCCAAGAGTGTTACCCCAACTGGCCAGTTTTGTAAGAAGAAAAAAAAAAACGATTCTAAAAGTGCTATTACAGGCTGTTGTCCCTAGAGGGCAGTATTTACACACAAATCCAGTGACAGTGACAGAAAACTGCTCTGCAGTCCAAACCACTATCACAGTTACGCAAAATAAAACTCACCCCTCCACCCAACTCCTTCACTAAAATATGATAGATTTAAGGCAGGGCTCATCCTACATGTTATGAAAGCGGGAAACGTGAAAATGGCTGCTCTTACGTGGCAGCGGGTTCCCGTGTAAAACGGGTACCGCGCCCAGGTGAAGCTGATTCCTTAAGACTGCATTCAATGTGTTTGGGGTTTTTTTTTTGGGGGGGGGAGCTCTGCCCCCGGTGCAGAACGTCCTGCCCCCTGTCAGAAAGATCAGAGTGGGGCACCTGAAAGGAGACAGAGACGATTAAACTCACAAACCCTCCTGCATTTCATTACCCCACGCCAAGCCCCCCCATTTAAAATATCAATCCGTTCGTCTGTCACCCAGGCATTCCCTAAAATTCAGCCTGGAGTTTCCTGAATAAAGGAATCTTTATAAATAGAGACTTTCTCGTAATTTATGGCTTTTGGTGTATAATACTTTCTGGTAATTAGTTTTTTTTTTCCCCAAAACGTAATAACGTGACACGGTGCATGCTGTAAGAGCCGGTAACTTGAAAAACTGCCCTTAGCATCCATGGCTAATTAGAGCACTAGGCGACTCCATGTCACAGTGGGAACAGAAGAGAGAAGGAAAACTTATTAAAAAAATGCTTCGGGGGGTGTGTGTGTGTGGTGTGGTGCCCCACTTAACTGACCGAAATAACGACCTTTCTTTAACAAAAACAAAATAAATAAAAAAAAAACGTTTTGGAAAACGGGGGCTGAAATTCAGAGCTGGGAACATGCGATAAGCTGAGTGTGACCTTGCCAAATCCAGCGCAGGCTCTCGTCCTTAATGTCTCTTGTCCTGCAGAAGTGAAATATGCTTCAAAAGAATGAAAAAACACACGTCTGGAGTCTGCAGTCTGGCTGTCAGCCAGAGGGGAGGGCATCCATGACCTTGCCCACAAATAGTCCTTAATGTCTCTGCTGCCCTAATAAAGTCACGGATATGACAAAGTGATCTGTTTCAAAATGGAGGCTGTCGGGGGTGATGCAGAGCTACACTAGCGAGGGCTGAGGTGCTGACAGAGAGGATTCTGGGAGCAGACCTCCTACAGTCTGTTTTCGGCTGTGTGTGGAGGCAGGTGATTGTGTGTGAGTGTGAGTGTGTGTGTTTGAGTGTTTGTGTGTGAGTGTGTGTGTGTGTGGGGTGTGTGTGCTTGTGTGTGAGTGTGTGTGTTTGAGTGTTTGTGTGTGTGTGGGGTGTGTGTGTGTTCGTGTGTGAGTGTGTGGGGTGTGTGTGTGTGGGTGTGTGTGGGGTGTGTGCGTGAGTGTGTGAGTGTGTGTGTGGGTGCGTGTGTGTGTGAGTTTGTGTGTGGGGCGTGTGTGTGAGTGTGTGTGTGTGTGGGGTGTGTGTGTGGGTGTGTGTGGGGTGTGTGTGTGAGTATGTGTGTGGGGTGGGGTACTAGATAAATGTCAGCCTACTTGCCGAAGAAACAGGACAGAAAGAAAGAGAAAGAGAGAGTGAAAAAGAGGAGGGGTGTAAAGGCAAGAAAGGATGGAAGAGTGAGAAAGAGAGAAAGGGGGAGAAGGGGGTGAATAGAGTCTCCTGATGTCCCTGTGTGCTCTTAAGACCCCCCCCCAGTCAGCAGGGAGAGGTGAGGGGTGAGAGGTGAGCGAAGGCTAACCTAATAATGTCATCTTCCTTCAACGCCACGAGAGTGCCAGAGTGACGAGACTGCATGGGCTTACAGGCCACAGGTACGGACAGGTGGGGCACGGGGGGGCCCACAGAGCAACTTAACCCCGTAAGGTGTGAGGTCACAGACAGGGGGGGCGCACGGAGCAACTTAACCCCGTAAGGTGTGAGGTCACAGACAGGGGGGGGCGCACGGAGCAGCTTAACCCCGTAAAGTGTGAGGTCACAGACGTGTGATTAGAACGTTCTTCAACTGAACGTTCTAACGCTGATGTCACAATCACTACTGGCGAGCGAAAGCAGTGGAGTTCTAGAACCCTGACTTAGAATGTTGAAAAATAAAAGAACGTTCTAAAAAAGAACTGCTCAGCAGGGGGTCAAATCCCCTGTGTTGTCTCCCTTCACTATTTCCCCCGTCATATTTTTACACACAAGGAACCAGCACAAGAAGTCCTACTCTGAGAGAGGTGAGAGACAGCCGGACAGACAGGTGAAAACTGGACCTATGTCAAAAAACAAAAACAAAAGCTGCAGAGGAACACTGGACAGAGGGAGAAGCTTATTGCTTGGGGTCGTGTCCCGGGTCGTCTCCAGGGTTACCGAAACAGTCTGAAACCTCAAACCGTCGGGCTGAGGGGTTCGACTCCCACACGTGGAAAATTCATCAAATACACTTTTATAGTCTTTTTTTTTGTTGTCTTTTTTTTGTTTGTTCTTTGTCTTGTTTTGTCTCTCGCTGTACACCAAGTCACACTGTATGGCTCTAAATATGACATCACATTTAAAAAAGTCCAGAGGAAGAAAAACAAAAAAGAGAAGAGAGAGAGAGAGCAAGAGAGAGAGAGAAAGAGAGAGGAGAAACAAAGGAACAGAAAAGAGGTGTACCAACAAAAAGGTCCCAGAAAAGGTGGCGGTAGAGGAAGGACGTAAGGTTCCAGAGAGGCTGGAGGAGGGCGTGGAGCGGTCTCCCCTCTCCTCCTCCTCCTCTTCCTCCTTCTCGTCACCCACCCCCACCCCTACCCGCCTCATCCCCATCCCCTCCCCCCCCAACCTAAACAGTGAACATTTGGACCGAACCGCAAATAACAACACCAAGCCACAGAACCACACAGAAACACACGTTCACCATGACGACCACGGAACTCCAAACCACCATGTTACTGAGGATGCTTTCAATGGGGGGGGGTCTGTGTATGTGGGGGTGGGGGGGTGGGGGGGCAGGGGAGGGGGGGCACCACGACACTTCACACACTTCACGTCGGAGTACCGACCCTAAAACCCACGGTCCAAAAAGCGGGCTAATTTCAGGCCTACTTCAGGACGTCCTGAACCCAGCGTCGTGGCTGACAGGTGCCTCACTGGGTTCTTTCTATTCGCTCCTTAAAGGCATCCCCCAGGGATTAGGGCCAGTACCCACTGTAGGAACCTTCTGCTCTCATCACCAAATTCACACATGGGCCAAACAAACGCACCCCCAGATCACGAGACGCCGTCACGGACTTCCGTCCCGGGACGGAATTCTCGCAGTTACCCAGCAACGGGATAATTCTGGAGAACATCTGAATCGTGCGTCCAACCATTCCGGCTGAAGTTATGGGACGGTCTGGGCTAATTTCAGCCGGCATCACTTCATCTTACGGGTCTTTAATTACCAAGTATTTACTGGGTAAATACCAGCTTGTGTAATTACTAGGTAACTATTTTGATTTTGGAGGTAAGTACTATGAAGAAAAGTCAGTAAGATCCATTTTCCAGCCGTTTCATAGTACTTACATCTGAAATCAAAATAGCTGCTTCATAATTACACATAAGTAGCTGGTATTTAGCCAGCTAAATACTAGGTCATTAACAGCTTGTAAAATATAGTGTTACCGGCAAGCCTACTCCCGGATGGATGGTAGCCTGCATCGGGTGAAAGCCACACGGCCAAACGCACTGGTAGAAAAATAAAACACTGTTTTAAAAACGGCAACGGGAACCAGATGTTGAGAACAGAGGGTCACCTGCTCAGGTGTAACTCAGAGGTGTGGTGTGGGAGTGTGACTGGGGTCAAAGGTCAAAGTAAGAGGGTGGGGGGGGGGGGGGGGACTAAAAGATTACTTTGCTAAATTCTTGGCACAAGTGGGAGATGTACACCATGGGTGGTGGGGGAAAGGGGTATATTGGGTTAGGGTTTGGGATGGGGGGTGGAGGTGGGTGGGGGGATTGTGATTTCGTCACCAGCCAAGGACCCCTCCCTCATCGAGACCCAGCGAGGGATCTTGGGACGGGGTTTTGGGGGGGTCAGGGCTAACTGGGCTAGAGGGGCAGAGACATTTGCACACTGGCCGCCATTTTAAAACAAAAAAGGAACGGGTTCGAGTGTAGGACCGTGGGGCACCCCGCAGCAGGGGCAGGAGCCCACAGTTGTGGTGTGAGTGACATCGTGGTCTGCTGTGTGTCTCTATGGCTACCGCGCCCAGCCTCCTCACTCAGAAACGCGACACAAGCGTAGCATCAAAGTGGATGACAAGGTGCCCACAGTGTGGCACATTACCCTCTAACGCGTGTCATCTGCTGGGTTAAAGCAGTCAAGCGGGTTATTAAGGCAACTCGCCAAAATCGTCACTCCAATCCAATCCACCGGTCAAATTGTCTGCCGTTAGCAAAAACACCAAAATCAAAAAAGAAAAAAGGCAAACAGAACGTCTGTACATGACTAGAAAATTCATATGACTTTTTTTTTTTTTTCTTGTTGTTTTGACAGTTGCATTTTAAAGCGAAGAAGAAGCCTGAAAGTTTAGCGGTGTCATACGGCGCTGCTGGAATGGTGGCCTTGTGCCCCAGGTGTGGTGCTGTCTGTGTTTTTGGCACAAGGGGCCAAAACCTAGGACAGGGACCCGCTTCCCAGAACCGAACGCTCCACCGCGGCAGAGAGAGAGAGAGAGGGGGGGGGGAAGCCCCCGCCCCTCGTCTGTGTGCTTCCCCTCAGCGGGACGAGCCTTGTGCGGGACACCTGGCTTAATTAACCCTTTAAGGTGTGAGGTCACATGCATGTCATCTGAAATGTCAGTTTAACTGAGCATTCCAGCGCTGATGTCACAATCACGACTGGTGACTGGAATCAGCGACGTTCTAGAACACCGGCTTTTGAAAAAAGACATTCCAGAAAAACCCTCACGCTTCAAAGGGTTAAAGAAAATAGAGACAAAATCATAGCATAAATGTGTCACTCCGCGGTGGGAACGTGTGTGTGTGTGTGTGCGTGTGTGTGTCTGTCTCAAGGTGTGCTGCCAAAAAGGACAACTCCCCCCCCAAGGCAGTTATTAATTTCGGCAGCCTGAGGATGAGCAGTGCGGTTTGGGAGGGGGGGGGAACAGAGAGAGGACAGGAGCCTCCCCCCCGCCCCGCCCCCGCCACACCGCACTGCTCTCCAGCGGTCACTGTGCAGCCAGCGCCCCGGGGGGCGTGGCCCGGGCTGACCACGCCCCGTTGGGCGGAGTCCCACCGTGAGTCTACGGCCAGTGTGCTCATCCCAACTCCACACAGCTCTCCGTCGCAAAAGGGCTCCACCAAATGTGTTCGTTTTCCTGTCCCTGATTACAATATACTCTATTTGAAGTCAAATTATTTTATTTATTTTTGTTGTTCAGCTGTGGCCAGGAAGCGCACATCGCTGTGAAAGGTGCACAGGATTTTAAAAACCTCGTCTCCCGGGCGATGTCTGGCTGTCAGTCAAAGCCACAGCCTCCTGGTCAGATCCTTTACTTCACGCTGATTTATTTACCCAAAGTGTTTTAAGTCCTTGTCTCAGAAACTGTTTCTCCCACTCTCAGCTTGCATTTGAGGGTTAATCTGCTCACAAATTCCACTGTCAGTCTGCCTATCATTAAACAGTATTAATTAGACGGCTCATTGCTAAATATTGGCTTGATTTTATTTATTTTTTCAGGGCCAATTAAATTATTAATTGGTAAGCATCTGTCTCTCATCTCTTGTATTTCACACCGTGGTGAAACTGTTAAAGAACACGAAGGAGATGAAAGAGAAACCGTACTTAGCATACTACTCATACTTAGCATACTAGGTTTCAATGAAAATCAGCCTGAAAGTTAGTATGAGTAGTGTGCTAGTATGCAGTTTCCAACACAGCCCCTGACTGTGATTTAAATGCGTGGCTCCGCCCTCTGTGCTCTCGTTACCTTGCCAACTGAACGCCGACCAATCAGCATTCAGTCAGCCTGTAACTCAAGAGCAGGGTGACAACCATTGGCATCGTGATTATTATTTTTTAAAAGTTTTTATTGTTGTTATTATTATTAGTCACCGGTAATCCCGAAAAGATTGTTCCAGAAATATAGTTCAAAGAGGTTTTTATTTAATAATTAAAACATTTTTTTGTCGTTGCTTATTTCTTGTACCACAAGCTGACAGGCGGAGCTGGAAGGCAGTGAGATCAAGGTAAAATGTATTTTTGTATTTTTGTTTTTCCTCCCATTGCAAATCAGATAATAATTTAGTCTTTTTTTTTTTTTTCATGAACTAAGAACGCACAACGCAGTTTACCCTGCTGAAAAAAACAGCTCTAAGCTATGTTTGGAAACAGCTGGTCGCTAGGCCGGTCGACCGGCTCAGTACTCAGCACGGTTTGACCCGGCTGGAGCAGGTAGCCGGTAAACTGGCGACAGCTGTATTCAGCAGCAGGGCAGCGCGGCGCGTTCCTGACTTTGCTTTGCGAGCGGGCGCTGTGTGTCGCTGCGGTAGAGTTGAGAGCGTGCTCATGCCACCCCAGAGGGACCCCTGGCTGCGTGACTTCATATCATCTTCATGTTGAACTTGCGCGTGCCGCCCTGGCTGCTGCTGGTGGCCGCGGGGCCCTCCGTCTTGCGAAGGAGTACTCCACGGTGAAGTTGTTCTTGCGCTGGCCGCGGCCGCGGCTCCACACGAACAGCAGCAGGAAGCAGAAGAGCACCACGCCCAGGAAGTGATGCAGCCCATGGCGGTGGACACCAGGATGGTGGTGAGGTCCAGCGTGAACTTGAGGAACACGCGGGTGCCGTTGAGGCCGGTGTCGTTGAGCTCGGCGTAGTACGAGCGGTTGGCCAGCAGGGCGGCGTCGGGCGGCAGGCCGCGCACCGTCAGCGTGGCGAAGTAGGTGTCGTTGCCGCCGGCGTTGCTGGCGATGCAGATGTAGGTGCCGCTGTCCGTCACCTGGGCGTAGCGGATCTCCAGCGTCCCGCCGGGCAGCACGCCCACGCGCCCGCCCGCCCGCGACACGATGCGCCGCCGCTGGGAGAGATCCACACGATGGCGGGCGTGGGGTCGCCCTCCGCCCGGCACTCCAGCAACGCCGGCTCCGCCTCCCGCACCGTCACCTGGGCAACCCAGAGAGGGGGGCGGGGGGGAGGGGGAGAGGGAGGGAGGGAGGGAGAGAGGGAAAGAGGGAGAGAGAGAGATGGAGAAGGAGACGGAGAGAGGGAGAGAGAGCGAGAGAGGGAAAGAGGGAGAGAGGGAGGGAGAGAGAAAAGGAGAGAGGGGGAGAGAGAGAGAGATGGAGAGAGGGAGACGGAGGAGAGGGGGAGAGGGAGGAGAGAGGGAGACGGAGGGAGAGGGGGAGAGAGGGAGGGAGAGAGGGAGACGGAGGGAGAGAGGGAGAGAGAGCGAGAGAGAGGGAAAGACGGAGAGAGAGAGGGAGGGAGAGAGAATGGAGAGGGCGAAAGAGGGAGAGAGAGAGGGAGGGAGAGAGAAATGGAGAGGGGGAGAGAGAGAGATGAGAGGGAGACGGAGGGAGAGAGGGAGAGAGAGGGAGGGAGAGAGGGAGATGGAGGGAGAGAGCGAGAGAGAGCAAGAGAGGGAGGGAGAGAGGGAGATGGAGAGAGAGTGAGAGAGGGAAAGAGGGAGAGAGAGAGGGAGGGAGAGAGAAATGGAGAGAGGGGGAGAGAGAGAGATGGAGAGAGGGAAAGAAGGAGAGAGAGAGGGAGGGAGGGAGAGGGAGAGAGAGAGAGCATCACATCTGGGTTCAAGTAAGGCAGCCTGTAGCCTAGTGGCAAAGGTGCTTGACTCGGACCAGAAGGTTGGTGGTTCACGCCCCAGTGTAGCCACGATAAGGTGAGTGGAGGTGTGGTCCCTTGAGCTTGAGATTGACCCCTGCTTAGTCTAATCAACTGTAAGTCGCTTTGGATAAACGCTTTAGCTCAGTAATTGTAATGTAATGTAAAGTTTTATTTCCTTTGAACTCAAATACCTTTCTGCATTCAAGTATTTGAATCCAAAACAAATACTATTTGAAGGTCTCCCACCTCCTACCCAGCTATTCTCTCTCTCTCTCTCTCTCTCTCTGAAATCACATGTATTGATTTTCACAAGCAATTAAATAAGGAGGCTGCCCCCCCTCTGCCCCCCACCCCCTCGCTCTTCCAGGGGAGGGAAAGACAAACACAAACAGACACATAAATTAAACCCGGTCGGAAGGAGAAGAGGAAGAAAGGGCCTGGCTCACTCTTTGTTCTTCAAACGAGACGTACGAACATTAAAGACAAAAACAACAATACCGCAACATCACCAAACATCAGCTACTGCAGATAACATAATAGCAACAGATCTCCCCTCCCTGTCTCTCTCCCTCTCTCTCCCCCTTTGTCTCTCTCCCCTCTCTCTCCCTCTCTCCTCTCTTTCTCTCTCCCTCTCCCTCTCCCCCTCTGTCTCTCTCTCCCTCTCTCCCTCTCTCCGTCTGTCTCTCTCTCCCTCTCCCTCCCTCTTTCTCTCCCTCTCCCTCCCCGTCTCTCTCCCTCTCTCTCCTTCTCTTTCCCTTTGTCTACCTCCCTTTCTTTCTCTCCATCTCTCTCTCTCCCACTCCTCTCTCTCTCTCTCTCTCTCTCAAATTCTAATTCAAATAAGCTTTATAGGCATGGCCACACACCAGCATAGTATCACCAAAGCAATTATTTACAAAAAACAACAACAGTAGCAACGAATATATGAACAATAATAAGAACAATAATAATGGATATTTTAATAATAACTAATAACTACAGGGTGTTTGCATCCTCAGTGATGGGGGGTTAAGGCCCATCCACACCAAGAACTTTAACCATAACTATAACCATAACTATAACTATAACCATAACGATAACCATAACGATGTGAATGAACTATTTTTAAGAACATCATATTTATAGTTGGGCAGCATGGATGGTGCAGAGGGTAGCACTGTCGCCTCACAGCAAGGAGGTCCTGGGTTCGAATCCCCCCCTCTGTGTGGAGTTTGCATGTTCTCCCCGTGTCTGCGTGGGTTTCCTCCGGGTACTCCGGTTTCCTCCCACAGTCCACAGACATGCAGGTTAGGCTGATTGGAGAGTCTAAATTGCCCGTAGGCATGAGTGTGAGAGTGAATGGTGTGTGTGCCCTGTGATGGACTGGCGACCTGTCCAGGGTGTATTCCTGCCTTTCACCCCAATGTATGCTGGGATAGGCTCCAGCCCCCCCTGCGACCCTGTTCAGGATAAGCGGGTTCAGATAATGAATGGATGGATGGATGATTATCACCGTGGTTACCGCCGCCCCTCACCTGCTGCAGCTTGCGGTTGCGGATCCTGGGCTTCTGGCAGGTGAAGTAGTCGAACAGGGCGGAGTCGGAGAAGGCGTCCAGGGCGTTCCCGCGCACCTCGGGCGGGGCGGCGCACACGGGGCGCGCCCGTCGAAGTTGAGCGTACGGCGGCGCTGCAGGATCCAGAGCAGCCGGCAGTCGCAGGCCAGCGGGTTCCCGTCCACGCGCAGCGTCTCCAGGCTGTTCACCGAGTGGAAGGCGCCCTCCTCCAGCGACACCAGCTCGTTGCCCGACACGTTGAGCGTGCGGATCTGCCGCAGGCCGGCCAGCGCCCGGGGGGCCACCGCCGCCAGCCCCGTGCCCACCAGGTGCAGCTCCTTCAGCCGCACCAGGTCGCGGAAGGCCCAGGGCTCCAGCGCCGCGATGGGGTTGTACGAGAGGTTGAGCGCGGTGAGGTGCGCCAGGTTGCGGAAGGCGGCCGACGGCACGGAGGTGATGTTGGTGTTGGTGATGGACAGCCAGGACAGGTCGAGGCCCTGAAAGCTGAGCGGGGAGATGTACTCCAGGTAGGGCCAGTTGTCGATCTCCAGCCCGCGCAGGCTGGCCAGCTTGCGGAAGTTCTGGTCCTCCAGCGCCGTGATGCCCAGGTGCCGCAGCCTGAGCGTCACCAGGTTGCGCAAGTAGGACAGCGACTGGCCCGAGATGGAGGTCAGGTTGCAGCGCTCGATGGTCAGGTCCTCCAGGCCCAGCAGGCCGGCGAAGGCCTTGTGGGAGATGTACACCAGGTCGTTGTCGCCCAC